>NC_064923.1:499581010-499716010 GCF_023897955.1 Schistocerca gregaria
AAGGCAGAAAAGATGTTGGAAACTATAATCCTACTCAGAGTACAGTTGTGATAAATTCGGCAGTGTCTGCTATAACCTCGACCATCAGTTCCCCGGTATGTGTTACGTTGTTTTTTGTGCATAGCAAGTGCAGTGCGAAAATTGGTATGGTGCCCAAGTGCTAGGAACACAGTGTTGGGTCTCACAAAGGAATGGTCCAATAACACATGTTGAAACCTACCCTGAAGTCTTTTACAAAATTTTTGTTGCTAAGAGGCACTGCAAGTACTGAAAAATACCTGAAAATTTCCAAATTTGTAGTGCACCAGGTGTTGGTAGAAATGTACACCCCTGGTGGTGCTGCAGCTTCTCTCTCTCTCTCTCTCTCTCTCTCTCTCTCTCTCTCTCTCTCTAGGTCGACAGTACATTTGTATAACATCTGTTACAAATTATCAGTTGCTTTTTTGCAGCATTGGTAAGTATTGACCATACAGGTAAAGTTGAATTAAAATTTGTGCTTTCATAAGGCATACGTGCTAATAGTACCTCTTTATTGTCCCTTCCAGTTTCACTGTAGTGTGAAATCAAATTAATGTTCTCAATTTAGGAGTGGTGAAATATGAAAAACGTGGTTTCCAACTGAAATCGCCTACTTCTTTTGAGGATGTACATATGTGTCATTCGTTAGTTGATTTCCTTGACATTCATTCGAATGATTTGGACATTTTGTTTGAAATTGTGTATACAGTAGAAGAAATGGCAAATAACTGTGAAGATTCCAATAATTGTGGCTCAGATGTCAGCTGTGCCAGTAACAGTTCTGAAGAAAAATACCTTCCAAGCCTAAACAAAAATACAGTAACAGCTTTCAGCTACAAAGAAAAGGCAGTGAAATATTGGTTAAACAAAGGAGGGAAAAAATGCTTTGTTACAGTGTGCAAAGGCGTTTTTGTTTTGTAAAATCGGCACATGAACTGTAAAAACGGAAGAATGAATTACATGAAGTAAGAAATATGTGCCAAATGGAAACCCGAAACAATCTGAATGAAAGCAGTTTGAAAGATTTAGAACTGTTCGTGAGAGGCTATGGACTGTTGCCAATGGAAATATAGAAGACTGGGCCTTCCGAATTGCTTGCAGCATGAACATTGCTAATTTCCGGGCTTCATTGACCTGGCTTCGCAGGTTCAAGAAATTGTGCAGAATAGGAAGTAACAAAATTACCAAGTTTGTCATGTAAACATGTAGAACACCTGTCAGGGACAGACAATGCTATAGATCAATTCATAGCCGATAGTAAGACGAAACTTACTGTTATTCCCCCAACTGCTGTTTACAATGCTGATCAGTCAACTTTCATGAAAGAACTACGTGCACACTGTACTTTTATCATTGCAGGGTGGAAAGAGTCGGTTGTCCAATCTATGAATGCAATGATACATTCATGTAGGATAATGCCAGTGATAAGTATGAGTGGTTTTCTGTTTCCGCAGCTGTCTGCAAGAACTGCAGGGCAAATTAGGAGCAAAATTTTAAAAAAAATGGACTGTTTAGTTGCAAATATATTGTAATCAACTCATCAAAATCTGGAAAAGTGGGAAGGAATAATTTCCAACGTTTTGGTTGGAACGTATTCCTACCAGCTGCAGAATCTAATTCATTTCTTTTGTTGGAATCTTGGTCTGGACATGACATGTCTGTTTTTGTGGAGGACAATGAAAAATCTAGGTGTAATGTGGATTCTGCCTGGAACTACTAGTGCGATAAAGCACTTTTTTGACAGTGGAAAGCATTTTTCAGGAAATTCAGGCATCGTATTTTCCGACATGTCTCTCATTTCAGGTTTATCAGTGGAACAGTATTCTTAATCTCCAGTCATTTGCACATTACCAGTTTTCTTCACCATGCCTAATGAATTTATTTGATCAAGTATGCCTGGTATGCAGTGCAATATGCAGAACAATGTTTGGGACCATTTCTGACTCAATTCCAGTTCTGTATAAGTCAAACTAGTGGTTACTGCGAAGTGTCAGACTGCATCAATTTTTCCTTTGTCCAATGTGCCTGGTCGAAGAAAACTGTTTGTTTTTGTCATTTAATAGACACTTCCCATTTTTGTGACAACTTCAGGATAGTCAAATGTACAACATTCAAACATCATTATAAGGAAGGTCATACAGGAATTGTTATAAAATGTAGTACTGCAAGACGAATTTCATTTCAACAAATTAATTCCTCATGGCTGGAAGTCATCTGTGACATCAAACATAGCCATGATTTTATTTTCTCAGAATTACATGCACAAGAATTGTGCTGTTGATATGAAGTTATTAAATGTTTGTATGGTTGAAGCCAGATTTTCACCGGAGCAAACGAGCATAAGCAAAAGAGAATTCCACAATACAGTGTTCATAGGCAATGTTCGCTACCTCATGTTCTCTTCCGTTCCTGCTAGTATAAACGATTCTACCCATATATAAACACACGGTAGTGAATTTTCTGCAAATGCTCATGCACATGTTCACTTCCATTCGCTCCATTGTAAACTGGCATGATTTGCTGATTTGCACTCTAAGTGGGCAAGGCGGTACAAACTGCTGTTCTTCGCATGGTAAAAATGTGTAACTTCAACATTTTTTACAAAATACTGGTTGTGCCTCTTAGCAGCTAAAATTTTGGCAGTGCATTTCTTTCATTGTCTTCTTCCTGTGTAAAAAAAAATTCAGCGTAGGTTTCGGCATGTCTTATTTGACCATTCCCTTGTCAGTGCAACTGTGCTGTTTTTTTGTTTGTGTATTATATAGGTTCCTTATGATAAATTTGCACTTAACCACACACTTTGTCAAAGTTTGAGTTTTTGTTCGGAATTGCTGTGTGGTAATTGAATTGGTTGCGTTGTGATTTTCAGGGCAGCGAATAATTTCTGCATCCAACCTAACTGTTCGCTCCAGAACATTTCCTGTTTTATGGTAATAGAGCATATAAAGGCAAATGTCAGCCATCCAGACGGAGCCTAAAATTGACAAGTGATGACACAGGTGCATTCTTGAGTGGAAAACTATGAAAAGAGTAAAAGTTCAGTTTATTCGTTTAACATACAGTGAAATGTCTGAACTGAATGTTTCCTGTCTGGCTGTCGGCCAACCTCCATTCTGGCCTTGTAACCTAGTCCCATGGTTTGTGCAGGAGTTACTGTAGGCACGACAAAATTTACACTCGCTGTGAGCCAATTAGATAATCACTATGCAGCTGAAGTGTAGGACATTATCACTGCGCTACCACAGGAAAAATCATATGCTAAGCTAAAATCGGAGCTGATACGGCAAGTTGCAGCCTGACAAGAGCTCCAGACATTTCAGGTGCTCATAGAAAGAGGACCTAGATCATCTGAAATCCTCACCGTATTTACAGCACCTTCACAGTAAGGTGGATACTAATCATGGTTTCAGATAATTTGCTGTGCACTCTGTGAAGCTGCAGGTTACTGCTGCAAGTTAAGGCAATTATAGCAACTCGGAATGATATCCCATTGGATGTAGTATAGGAACTGGCTGATAGCATGCAAGAAGCAATTGTTCCAGCACAGGTTAGTGCAGTGCTATAGTACCACGGCACCACAGATGCCTGTAGCACATGCCGATTATGATTCCCTTGTGACCAAAGGTCAAGGTACTGTGTGCCCAGCTCAGCAAGTTATTGTCACGAAACAGTTCAGAAGACGACTGCTGCAGGTTCTGCAGCCGACTTCTAGGAGTCGGTCTCCCAGCAGTACCGAATCATCTGGTTGAGAACAGCTCATATGTTGGTACCATTAGTGGTTCAGAGTGCAAGCATGGAAATGTACCACACCATGCAGCTATGTTAAATGCCCACGGAAGGCAGTCCTATAGGTAGCTGGTGGCCCGTCATCATCAAAGTGCCTGTTTATTACTGATTGCAGCTCTGGTTTGAAGTTTCTCATTGATACTGAATCTGACTTGAGCATTCTCCCACGATTTCAGAGACATTGCTGTGGACCATCCACTGCACTCTTAATGGCAGCAAACAGCTCAGCCATAGCTACGAATGGGATGGCTTTGGAAATGAATCTAGGACAAAGAGCGCATGGAACTCCATCGGCTCTTATCTTTTGGCTCTCTACAACCTTCTACCTGATGTGGTAAATGCTCGGCTGGTTGACAGTATCGCCTAACTTGCTGCTGCCAGATTCCACCGCAGTACCACCTGACACGGTGTGAAGGTAGTCTGTGCACAAGGGTGAGTACATCATCCTGCTTACCCTTTACCCAAACATAACCAGGCCGCCAAGCACTTCCGAAACAGATATTGCACATAAAACACATGGACTGCACGTCTCGTGCAGGATGAGACTTCTGGTGCCCGATAGGCTTGGCCATAGCAGAGTAGAATTTGCACCTTTGTGCATGAATGCATTATCAAACCATCCAGCAGTTCATGGTCCTCAGCTTTGCACCTTTGTGCATGAAAAGAATGGGGTTTGGTGCCCTTGAGGAGAGTACCATGCACTAAATGCAAGAATGGTACCTGATCAGATATCTCGTGCCACTGCTGCAAGATTACAACCACACTCTGCATGGCAAAACCCTCTGTAGTTTTCTTTTTACACATAAAGTTCCGTAGGATCAAATTGAGGAGCAAACCTCAAAGGTCATGGAACGTGTCAGCACATAAAATTGACATAAAAGTAATAACAGATGAAAATTAATGTTTACGAACCCGAAAAAAGTCTGTCCATAAGATTAAATAAACGCAGTCAACAATAAAATAAGAATCAGCTTAATTTTTCAAGGAACTCCTTCACAGAATGAGTGACCCATGAGGAAACTCTTAGTTTAGATTTGAAAATGCATGGATTGCTGCGAAGATATTTGAATTAAAGTGGTAGCTCATTGAAAATGGATGCAACAATATACTGCATGCGTTTCTGCACAAGAGTTAAGGAAGTCGATCCAAATGCAGGTTTTCCTGCAGAGTGTTAACTGAGTGAAAACTGCTTATTCTTGGGAATAAGCCAATATTGTTAACAAGAAATGACAATAAGGAATATATATATTCAGAGGCCAATGTCAAAATACCCAGACTCATGAATAGGGATCGACCGGAGGTTAGCGAACTTACACCACTTATTGCCTGAACAGCCTGTTTGAGCCAAAAGTATCCTTTTAGAATGGGAAGAGTTACCCCAAAATAAAATACCGTACAGTATAAGCGAATGAAAATAAGTAGACTAATTTTTGTGTCAAACAATCACTCACTTCAGATACAGTTAAGAGTAGTAAAAATGGTAGTATTAAGTCTGTAAAAAAGATTCTGAACGTGGGATTTCCATGACAGTTTACTGTCTATCTGAACACCTAGAAATTTGAACTCTTGTTTCACTAATCGATTGGCCGTTCTGTGAAATTAAAATGTCAGGTTTTGTTGAATTGTATTAGAAACTGTAAAAACTGAGTCTTTCTGTGATTTAGCATTAGTTTATTTTCTGCTCGCCCTTAAGTCATGAACTGCACTATTTGAAACTGAGCCATTGTTGCACACAACATCCTTTACTTTAGAAATATTTTAGAGTTATCCATAATATTAGAGGGCATTTCATTTATATGAATAAGGAATAGGAGTGGCCCCAACACTGATCCCTGGAACAGCCCCCACTTGGCAGTACCCAACTCAGGCCCAACATCACAGCTGTTCTCAACATTGTGAATAATGACCTTCTGCTGTCTGTTGCTAAAGTAAGAGGTGAACCAATTGTGAGCTACTCCCCTTATTCCGTAATGGTCCAACTTCTGGAGCAATATTTTGTGATGAACAAAACCAAATGCCTTAGTTAAATCAAAAAAATATACCAAGTGATCGAAACTTTTTGTTTAACCCATCCAGTACCTCACAAAGAAGAGAATATAGCATTTTCAGTTGTTTAACAACTTCTAAAGCCGAACTGCACATTTGATAGCAAATTGTGTGATATGAAATGATCAATTGTCCTTACATACACAGCCTTTTGAATAACTTTTGCAAACACTGATGGCATAGAAATAGGTCTAAAATTATCCACATTATCCCTTTCTCCCTTTTTATAAAGTGAATTTACTACTGAGTACTTTAATTGTTCAGGAAACTGACCATTCCTAAAGGAAAAAATTACAAATATTGCTAAATATGGGGCTAATGTGTTCAGCACAGTACTTTAATATTCTGCTAGACACTCCATTATAACCATGAGTCCTTAGTCTTACTGATTTAATTATTGACTCAATCTCCCTCTTTTGTGTACCATAGAGGAGTATTTCAGACATCTCGGAAAGGCATTTGCCAAGAAAGTTATATCATTCCCTGTAGAAACTAAATTTTTATTTAATTCACCAGCAATGCTCAGAAAATGCTTGTTTAATACTGTACATGTATTTGATTTATCAGTAACATAAATATCTTTATTGCGAACTGACTTTATAACGTTGACCTTGTGCTACTGATCACACTTCCTTCTGGCCTTTTGGACTTTTTAAGGGCATTTTAGTGACATTTTGGCTGAGTACTGTGGCACAGACTTGACAGTTTTGTAGATTTGATCCTCCAAGACCTTCCATTATGTGTCTTGTATCTATATGATGTGCAAGTGTTCTGAGCTGACAAGGAGCAACACTACAAACACTGGCAAGCAGGTATTAGTCACCTGGAAAATTACAGTGTTGTCTTCAACACTGCCAAGGGCAGTTTTCAGACTGCCAGAAATCACCTTTTTTGGGGCACTAGATCACGTCATCCGGTTTCCTGCCTTGAATAGCAATAGTAGGTGCCATAATGCGCATGTCAGAGTCCTCTTCCATGAAAGAATTATGCAGATTCTTAGGTATGTTAAATATCTGTGGCTGTCACTTGTTGCTCACTGCCGAATTGCAGGAACTGCTGACACCAGCCCTCGCAGGAGCAAAGAGGAAAGACAGTTGTCTGATACAGTGGACAGAGGTGGACAGAGGAGATGAACACAATCTTTGACAACATCAAACAGAATATTGCTAATGAAACACTGCTTGCACATCTGAATCTGCATAACTCTTAGCTTTGGTTGTTGATGCGAGTCAAACTTACTGCCACAGCGTGTCAACACTACATGAAGTGCCTGGCAGGTGTTAGCTTTCTTTTCAAGGAAGCTATCACTATCGCAAATGAAATGGAGCACTTCATCAACTAGTTGTTGGCAGTATATGAAGCTGTTAAACACTTCCGCCCACAGTTAAGGCTTGTGTGTTTACTGTCTTTACTCATTGTAAGCCCTTATTCCATGCATTCAGATGGAACAGCACAACTTGACCCCTCACTCTTGTTCAATTGGCTGGAGTTTCACCCAGTTTTGCACAGATATTAACCACGTATTTGCCTTAGACAATATTGTAGCAGACTGCCTATCACGTGTCGGCTGTGTGACAAGCCATATAGATTTTACAGTACTTACGTAGGCACAGCAAGCTGGTGATGAACTTCATGCACTCATAGAAGATGCCAGTTCATCACTCCAGCTGCAGTTGTTGGACATTCCTGGGACAGAGTTGAAACTATACTACAGCGTCTCCAAAGGACGACCTCATACGTTCCCTTTACTAGCGTTCCCCAAGCAAGCGTTTGATCAAAATCACGATTTAGGTCATCCAGGAGTATGACCGACCTCCAGTCTCTCGTCTTTGATATCGTGGGGCCACTGCTACCCTTAAATGGCAACAGATATCCATTCTCAATGATTGATTGGTATACATACTGGCCAGAAGCAGTTACCCTAGATAATATTACAGCTGAGCTAGCCTCTGCTTCTGCCTCTACCTTGTTAGCTAGGTTCAGTTGTCCTCAGAATCACTATTGATTGGAGATGAGAATTTGAATCAGAACTGTCCAGTTATCTTGCCAAGTTATGCGGGTATAAGCATCACGAGGCTATGAGCTGCCACCTGGCCAGTAATGGGATGCTGGAGCCTTGGCACCGTTTTTTGAGGGAGAAATTATGTACTGACACGTCTTGGACAACTGCCTTGTCATTCATTCTCTTGGGCACAAGGACAGCGTACAAAATAGACATAGAGTAAATTTGTTGATACAAACACTCTCTGTATCCAACAGGACCAAATGGAACTCTTGTGCCAGCTTCATGAACATATAGCATGAGCTCATTCATTGCAAGCTTCTCAACATGGCACGCCTTATTTTTGCATACTCCATGACTTAGAAATGTGCACACATGTCATGCTATGCATGGCAGGAGTGAAGGCACCATCACAGACACCTTACAGGTATTTTGTAGAATGGACAGTCTATGGTCTAAGTTAGTAGGGTGTGTGGCAGTGCCACTTGCTTTTATTTCTTCATTTGTTGTCCTCAGTGTCAGTGTACTGACCGAAAAATGGGTGTTGTGGATTCAGACACTGACTACTTTAAATGATGTAGCCGACATATGCACAGTTATGTTTTACAGTACTCTTTCACCATTCACAACCCCCTAATAATACATTTATATGGCCAGTGCACTATTATTTAACTTTTGGTAAGCATCATTAATAGTTAGCAGGTGAAACTTCACATACTGCTACAATAGGTTCTTGTTGAACATCTACGAGCAGTAAAACCTAACCACAAAGTTCATTTCTTGAAGAATAATTAGGTACATTTGGAGCAGGCACCGTCATTTGGTTTTTACACATGCCCTAATTGTTTAACACTTATTTCACAGTTAAATTGAAGCATTCTTGTTGTTCTAACCAGCACAGGCTACTTTTCTAGAGATTCTGCCTTGGACTGACTGACTGACTGACTGACTGACTGACTGACTGACTGACTGACTGACTGACTGACTGACTGACTGACTGACTGACTGACTGACTGACTGACTGACTGACTGACTGACTGACTGACTGACTGACTGACCAAAAATTGGGCCCATATTAGGTGCTGAAACTACAGTGTTCGGAGTTTAATTTACAGGAGTTACAACTAAAATTTAACTCATTAAATCAACTGAATATGCCAAATTGCGTCTTTTTAACAGCTTCTTCTACTACAAGAGTTAGGCCAAATTATTTGTTTAAATCGTGAAATTAACAAATATCATTACTCAATACTTTGACAAAACTGTTAATTACTTTGGAATTAATTCAGGGCTGGTTTTGCTAACATATTTTCGATTAGAGCCAAATAGACTTCTAAATGTTTACAATTACAAAATTTATTTGTTTATATGTCAACAATATAATTTATGTTGCGAAACAGTTACTGATTTCACCCTATAACAAAAGTTACTAACTAGGAATAGTCCAAATAAAGTAGAAAATCAATTACATACATAAAACTAAGCAAAAAATTAATCTGTTTTTATAATCCTTAAAACTGAGGGTCAACCTTTCTCTATTATGAAAATGCAGATTATATTCATGTATGTTAATGGTGACTAGTTAAAATTGAAGGAAAAAAATTAGAGGCAGATGGCAAACCAAGAGGGGAATTAAAATTATCCCAGCTTGCTTCATCACAGGTGAAGCCAGCATTCCTACTCCACAGTGCAGGACCTTCCACAGCCAATCAGGGGCAGCTGTTGCCTCCAGTGCAGACAACCAGTTTGTTGCTGCAAGCACAACCTCAACTACCAGCACAGATGACTCACTCTGGACACAGAGTACACTTCCCCACACACACTCCACTTCCGCTGAGGGGCTGACGTAATGACTACTTCAGCAGTATCTGCTATCCCAGTGACCAGCCGTTTTGGGGCACATAGGGCAAGCTTATGTTCTGAGTTGTGCACAGAGCAAGTGGAGCATGGAAGTTAATTAGTGTGATGTCAGGCTGCTAAGAGTGCTGTGTTGTCTTTGTGCAGCTGTACTGTTCTTTGGTGGTTGTTTTATTATAGGCACTCCATGTTTTATCGCAGACACTTGGTTCCTTATGAGACATTCACACTTACCCACATGATTATTTTCTGTCCCAAACTTTTCAAGTTTTGGTTCAGAATTGCTGTGATGATCAAATATTTTGTGCTGTGAGTTTCAAGACAGTAAATAATTTGTGTCCAATATACTTCCCCCGAACAATACCTGTTTATGTTAACAGAACATATAAAGGCAAAAGCAGGCCAGCCAAGTTGAGCCGAAAACACATGGTTTGTTTTAACAAATGAATTTAAATATTTTTCTCCTGCATAGAATTAGTCACCCAGTAGTTGGAAGACTATTGGAAATTTAATTGCAGGGCTTGTTGGAGAAGAGGAACAATTAAAAAGGATAATCAGGAAGAGAGTATTGCCTTTGATGTTCATTCGAATAAAAATAAAAGAAAGGACGTAATTGTGAATGGATGTCAAAATTTTGCAAGAAGCATGAGAAGGAAGAATTTGCTAAGTGTACAATAAAAATGAGCACAGTAGATGTGGTACTTTAAAAATAAAAATTTAGGTAACAAAACGAAGGCCTTTCAAACCCTGTCCTCTCTTCAAAAGGACAAACCATGAATAAATTTGTTATTGCAATGACAGACAACCCAAAAGTAGCAGTCTTAGTGAAGCATTAGAAAGTGTCAATCAAAATCCTGTACTGAATAGGACAAGAAGGGAGTCACTACATTTATTGGATATGAATGAAATAGAATTCAGAAAAGAAGTGGGCCAAGTTAACAAATATGAAGGACTATGATAGTGTCATGAAAGTTGCCAAACAAGAAAAATAGTGGCAACAGGAAATTTCACAAGTGAAAGCTGTGTTCTCAAGGGTGTAATGTTTGTTGGTTAACTATGTAAAAATCTGATGTCTTACAGACATTATTGAAAAATATTGCATAATTGTTTTTAGTAAATATTCCTTTCACGTCTATACATATGACATTTTAAAAGGACAAAATGTGAAAATTAAACCAGGAATGCCATCACTACTAACAAGTGAAGGATGAGAATGGCACACCACCAAGAGAATGTGTGATGGAGATCCAAATAGTTGAAGTTTGACAGAAACACTGTGTGAAACTTGTGCGAGAGCTAAGCTATCAAGAGAGCCATTTCCTGCTGTGAGACAGCAACAAGACCATTTGAAATAATAGATGTTGATACCTGTGGGGAGATCCCCCTAACATTTAGTGGATGCAGATTCTACACGACAGTATTAAATGATTTCATTCATTTTTGTGTAGCAAATCTTGTAAGATGTATGTCAGTGGGTATAGTGTTCATAAGAAAAAGTGTTAGAAAGTGGAAAAATCAGTCAGTCTGTGTCAAAAAGAAGACATGATGATATAGGTGGTGAATACACGTGTCATGAGTTTAAGAATTGCTGTGAAGGAAAAGGAATGTACTATAGTTCTTACACTAAAAGAGAAAGTAGAGACTAAATCTGACAATGAACAAGGCCAGAGCTATGATTGTGGTCAGCAAACTGACCAGAGGGCTACAGGGAGAAGTAGTGCACACAGCTACACATTTATTCGATAGCTCAGCTATCAAAGTAAACCTACAGAACAGTGGGAGGCCAGGTCTGTCAAGAATTAAAACTGTTGTATCTTGAGTTTTTGCTAAAAATTTAGACCACTTCTAGAAACTAGATGAAAGAACACTTCCAGAAACTACCCAAGTGCCAAAGGAACTGGAATAGGCATTCATATTCAAATACAGAGATTTGTGAACAGGCAGGATACAGCACTGTGGCCGGCAAAACTCATCTAAGAAAAGTTCCTAGTGCAGTTGTTAGATTGGTTCTGCTGCTACACTGGCAGGTTATCAAGATTTGAATGAGTTTGAATGTGGTGTTAAAGTCGGTGCACGAGTGTTGGGATATAGAATCTCAGAGGTAGTGATAAAGTGGGGATTTTCCCATTTGACCATTTACGAGTGTACCGTGACTATCACGAATCTGGTAAAAAGTCACATCTCGCACATCGATGTGGCCGTAAAAAGATCATACAGGAATGGGACAAATAACAACTGAAGAATCGTTCAACATGACAGAAGTGCAACCTTTCCACAAATTGCTGCAGATTAAATTCTGGGCTGTTAACTAATGTCAATGTGTGAACCATTCAACGAATCCTCATCGATGGGTGGGGGGAGGGAGGGGGGGGGGGGTTTGGAGCCGAAGGCCCACTGATGTACCTTCGATGACTGCAAGACACAATGTTTGATGCCTCGTGTGGGCTCGTCAACACCAACATTGAACTGTTGTTGACTGGAAATACGTTGACCGGTCGGACGAGTTTCATTTTAAATTATATCAAGCGGATTGACGGGTATGGGTACAGAGACAACCTGATGAATCAGTGGACCTGCATGTCAGCAGGGGACTATTCAAGCTGGTGGAGGATCTTTAATCTACATCTACATGGATACTCTGCAAATCACATTTAAGTGCCTGGCAGAGGGTTCATCGAACCACCTTAACAATTCTCTATTATTCCGATCTCATATAGTGCGCGGAAAGAATTAATACCTATATCTTCTAGTACGAGCTCTGATTTCCCTTATTTTATTGTGGTGATCAGTCCTCCCTGTGTAGGTCGGTGTCAACAAAATATTTTCATGTTAAGAGGAGAAAGTTGATGATTGGAAATTCGTGAGATTCCGTCGAAACGAAAATGCCTTTTTAAGTGTCCTGCCAATAAGACGCAGTCTATGGTTAGCCTTCCCCACAACATTTTCTATGCGTTCCTTCTAATTTAAGTTGTCTGTAATTGTAATACCTAGATACACTCCTGGAAATGGAAAAAAGAACACATTGACACCGGTGTGTCAGACCCACCATACTAGCTCTGGACACCGCGAGAGGGCTGTACAAGCAATGATCACACGCACGGCACAGCGGACACACCAGGAACCGCGGTGTTGGCCGTCGAATGGCGCTAGCTGCGCAGCATTTGTGCACCGCCGCCATCAGTGTCAGCCAGTTTGCCGTGGCATACGGAGCTCCATCGCAGTCTTTAACACTGGTAGCATGCCGCGACAGCGTGGACGTGAACCGTATGTGCAGTTGACGGACTTTGAGCGAGGGCGTATAGTGGGCATGCGGGAGACCGGGTGGACGTACCGCCGAATTGCTCAACACGTGGGGCGTGAGGTCTCCACAGTACATCGATGTTGTCGCCAGTGGTCGGCGGAAGGTGCACGTGCCCGTCGACCTGGGACCGGACCGCAGCGACGCACGGATGCACGCCAAGACCGTAGGATCCTACGCAGTGCCGTAGGGGACCGCACCGCCACTTCCCAGCAAATTAGGGACACTGTTGCTCCTGGGGTATCGGCGAGGACCATTCGCAACCGTCTCCATGAAGCTGGGCTACGGTCCCGCACACCGTTAGGCCGTCTACCGCTCACGCCCCAACATCGTGCAGTCCGCCTCCAGTGGTGTCGCGACAGGCGTGAATGGAGGGACGAATGGAGACGTGTCGTCTTCAGCGATGAGTCGCTTCTGCCTTGGTGCCAATGATGGTCGTATGCGTGTTTGGCGCCGTGCAGGTGAGCGCCACAATCAGGACTGCATTCGACCGAGGCACACAGGGCCAACACCCGGCATCATGGTGTGGGGAGCGATCTCCTACATTGGCCGTAAACCTCTGGTGATCGTCGAGGGGACACTGAATAGTGCACGGTACATCCAAACCGTCATCGAACCCATCGTTCTACCATTCCTAGACCGGCAAGGGAACTTGCTGTTCCAAGAGGACAATGCACGTCCGCATGTATCCCGTGCCACCCAACGTGCTCTAGAAGGTGTAAGTCAACTACCCTGGCCAGCAAGATCTCCAGATCTGTCCCCCATTGAGCATGTTTGGGACTGGATGAAGTGTCGTCTCACGCGGTCTGCACGTCCAGCATGAACGCTGGTCCAACTGAGGTGCCAGGTGGAAATGGCATGGCAAGCCGTTCCACAGGACTACATCCAGCATCTCTACGATCGTCTCCATGGGAGAATAGCAGCCTGCATTGCTGCGAAAGGTGGATATACACTGTACTAGTGCCGACATTGTGCATGCTCTGTTGCCTGTGTCTATGTGCCTGTGGTTCTGTCAGTGTGATCATGTGATGTATCTGACCCCAGGAATGTGCCAATAAAGTTTCCCCTTCCTGGGACAATGAATTCACGGTGTTCTTATTTCAATTTCCAGAAGTGTATTTAGTTGAATTTATGGCTTTTAGATTAGACTGATTTATCATGTAACTGAATTTTAACAAGTTCCTTTTAACACCGTTCAGATGTCTTTTCTAAATAGTTTTTCAGTTTGTCTTGATCTTCTGATGACTTTTAGTCAATAAATGACAGCGTAATCTGCAAACAACCGAAGACGGCTGCTCAGATTGTCTCCCAAATATAAGGAGCAGCAAAGGGTCTATAACACTCCCTTGGGGAACACCAGAAATCACTTCTGTTTTACTTGATGACTTTGTCAGTTACTACGAACTGCGACCTCTCTGACAGGAAATCAGAAATCCAGTCACATAACCGAGATGATATTCCATAAGCACACAATTTCACTGTGAGCTGCTTGTGTGGTACAGTGTCGAAAGCCTTCCGGAAATCCAGAAATACGGAATCGATCTGAAATCCCTTGTCAGTAGCACTCAACACTTAATGTGAATAAAAAGCTAGTTGCGTTTCACAGGAATGATGTTTTCTAAACCCATGTTGATTGTGTGTTAGTAGACTGTTTTCTTTGAGGTAATTCATAATGTTTGAACACACTATATGTTCAAAATCCTGCTCCATATTGATGTTAACGAAATGGGTCTGTAATTTAGATTTGGTATAAATCTCTCAATTGCTGCCGATACTATTTCTTTGAATTTAAGCCACTTATATTATTAATTTGGAATGAGTGGAGATTGTCACTCAGGAAGGCGTCAAGTGAATTTTTATGTGCTTTTTTGAATAGTATATTTTTCGCTTATTTTTCAAGGATTTGGGGATTACAATATTCAGTCTCGGTATGACAACCCTGCGTTCACTAATCCCTGAATCAATTTTGATGCTTGTTATTAACTCAGGATTATTTGTTGCTAAGAGGTGTAGTGTTTTTTCACAACCCTTTACTATTTGCGTGTGCTCATGAACTAACTGCTCCGAAATAATTTTCAGAGACTGTGTTTAGCACAATTTTGGATGATATTTGATCCATTAACTCTGGAATTAAACAAGTATTTTTGCCGACATATCGATGGTAAATTAGTCATCACCAAATGTTATTGTACAAGTCGGGTACGTGTTTGAAATCAAACTCAAGTTTTCTTTGAACCTTTCAGCAACTGTATCATCTTCATTGGGAGGTTGGTAAAAGGATCCAATTATTTTATTCCGGTTACCAATAATGACCTCTGCTCATACTAATTCACAGGAAGTATCTACTTCAATTTTGCGACAAGGTAAACTACTTCTGACAGCAACAAACACACCACCACCAATCGTGTTTTTAGCCTATCCTTTCGGAGCTCCATTAGGTTCTGTGCAAAAATTTCGGCTGAGCTTATATGCCCTAATGGTGAGGGGCGTGTGCAGTTGGAGAGATATGGGACATGTAGTAAGTCTATAGAAGACTGACAGGTGACACGAATGCAAACATCCTGTCTGATCAACTGCATTCATTAATGTCCATTTTTGGCTTCTCACGGGCTTGGACAATTCCAGCAGGAGAATGTGACACCCCACATGTCCAGAATTGCTACAGAGTGGCTTCAGGAACACTAAGTTTAAACCTTCCCACTGTCAATCAAACTCAAAGGACTTCAACATATCTGGGATGCCTTGCAATGTGCTGTTTAGAAGAGATGCTCACCCTCTCATACTCTTAACGGATTTATGGGCAACCCTACAGTATTCATGGTGTGAAGTCCCCTCAGCACTACTTCAAATAGTAGAATCCATGCCACATTGTGTTGCAGGACTTCTGCATGCTTGCGGAGATCTTACACGGTATTAGGCAGGTGTACTAGTTTCTTTATCATCTTCCATGTAGATGAAAGAAGTAAATCGTACATTTTTTTTTTATTATATTCTAAATGGTTGCAGACTGTTTGATGCAGAAAGAAGAAAGCAGGTGGAGATGTTGACTTTGAAGAGTGTGACAAAAGAAATTCTACAGAAAAATCTTGTTATTGGTGGAGTATGAAATGATACTACAATAAAGTAAATGAAAATAAAAATAAAAATAGAGACATGAGAAGTAAGTTAATAAGGCAGAGGATGCAATAAAAAGAAAATACAATTTTAGGGATAGATCAAATTTGAAGAAACCTTTAAAATATGATTATGGAACATCATTACCTCAATATGAAAATGTGGTAATGGTCCATATAAAGAAAATGGGATAAGTGTGGAGGCTGGCAAATCCAAAGGAGGCAATAGGAAAGAGAATGACAAGCAAATGACCTTTAAAATCAGAGATGGTGGTTGATGTAAGGCCAGGCTGGTTGTCAATAAGATATGTGGATTTCAAGGAATTATTCAGGCCAGTAATAGATATCTGTTGATGAAGACTGTTGTTTTCTCTGCAGTGGAGAAAAATTTCCGTAGGTGTGTTTGATGTAGTGTTTTTCATGAAGATACCTGAAGAAGACAAAGAAGTTGGAAAAATTGTTTTGAATAAACCTCTGTATATGAATTCCATTTAGATGGAATAAAACTGGAAGATTTCCTAGGTGCAGGACAGATTCAATCAATCAGATTAGCACATATTTAAATATTTAACAAAAGAAATATGTGTAGCTAAGCATGTTGAGAATCATAATAGCAAAAGAATTGAAGAAAACTGAAAACATACTGAAGAAAACTTTAAGTGTCTGTGGTAGAAAATCTAGATGCATACATAGGGATACAAATAGTGAAGACAGAGGATAGAATATTTCTGCATAAAGAACAGTGTGTGGAGGAGGAAATTGGTATAACTGACTGCAAGGTCACAAGACTCCTTTAGTTCCAAAGTGGAATAAAAGCAAAGAAAAATGACGAGGATGAAAATATTTAATTTTTTACTTACCTGTTGTATTTGGAAAGTAAAACTAGATGTCTGCATAGACTCAAAGCCACCATACGGTGCGCGACAGAGGGCACCCAGTACCTGTGTTGGTCATTTCCCTTCCTGTTCCACTTGCAAATAGAGCGGTATGAAAAACAATGTCTGTATGCCTCTGCACAGGCCTTAATTTCTATTACCTTTGTGGTCCTTATGCACGGTGTATGTAGGTGGCAGTAGAATAGTTTGGCAGTCAACTTCAAATACCGTTTCTCTAAATTTTCTCAATAGTGATTCTCAAAAAGGACATTGCTTTCCCTCCAGAGATCACCATTTGAGTTCCTGAAGCATCTCCACAACACTTACATATTTTTTGAACCTACTGCTAAGAAATCTAGCAACCTGCCTATGAATTGAATTGCTTCAATCTCTTCCTTCAGTCCCACCTGGTACGGATCCCAAACAATCGAGCAGTACTTAATAGGTTACACCAGTGACACACACACACACACACACACACACACACACACACACACACACACACACACACACACACACACACACACACACACACACACACACACACACACACACTGTCTCCATTACAGGTGAACCACTGTCTTCTAAAATCCTTCCAGTAGATTGAAGTCGATCATTCGCCTTCCATACCCAGTTCTCAAGTGCTTATTCCATTTCATATCACTCTGTAATATTATGCCCAGGTATTTAAATGGACTGTGTCAAGCAGGACACCAGTAATACTGTATCCCTACTCATCCACATTAACTTAAGTTTTCCACATTTAGAGCTAGCTGCCATTCACCACACCAACTAAAATTTTTGTCTGTTGTCTCGTATTTCCTACAGACACTAAACTTCAACATACAGTACACCACAGCATCGTCAGTGAACATCTGCAGATTGCTGTCCACCCTGCCTGCCAAATCATTTATGTATGTAGGGAAAAGCAGCAGTGTTATCACACTTCCCTGGGGCACTCCTGATTATACCCTTGTC
This sequence comes from Schistocerca gregaria, assembly GCF_023897955.1. Lineage (NCBI taxonomy): Eukaryota > Metazoa > Arthropoda > Insecta > Orthoptera > Acrididae > Schistocerca > Schistocerca gregaria. The sequence continues at coordinate 499,598,984 of NC_064923.1, forward strand.
TCTGATGAACGCAACAGGATTGTTGGAGTGCCTGGGGGGAAATGTGATAGGACTGCTGTTGTCTCTATATACATAAATGATTTGGTAGACAGTGGGCAGCAATCTGTGGGAGTTGTTTCACAGAAGACCATCCCCTACCGCTACCCCAAAAAATGCCAAATTCTCAAAAGAACTCTGAGATATCTAAAAGATTCCATGAATTATGCCCTTTTCTACAATAAGAAAGGTGAAGATGACATTATTCATCTATATATCTACTGTTTTTTCTGATAATGCCCAAGACTGAAGGGCGGAAAGAGTCTGATGTATGCATTGTCTATAACGGTGCTCCCGTTAGTTGGTGTTTCAAGAAGCAGTGTAAAATGGTTAATTCATCAACTGAAGAAAAATAAATTTCCGCATCAGAATGCACCAAAGACCCTACTACAAGAGCTACCCGGTGTGAGATTAACTAAAATCTAAAACTTAAGACTATATTTACTGAAACAAACCAGGTATGTGGTAATGGATTTGTCGAAGAGCTGGGGGAAACAGTGTTCACTGCATTTATTTTATTAATTTAGTAATCAGAATAAGAAGCTGAATGTGAGTTACCTGGTGTTTGTCTGTCTGTCTTTGTCTGTCTGTCTTTGTCTGTCTGTCTGTCTTTGTCTGTCTGTCTTTGTCTGTCTGTCTTTGTCTGTCTGTCTTTGTCTGTCTGTCTTTGTCTGTCTGTCTTTGTCTGTCTGTCTTTGTCTGTCTGTCTTTGTCTGTCTGTCTTTGTCTGTCTGTCTTTGTCTGTCTGTCTTTGTCTGTCTGTCTTTGTCTGTCTGTCTTTGTCTGTCTGTCTTTGTCTGTCTGTCTTTGTCTGTCTGTCTTTGTCTGTCTGTCTTTGTCTGTCTGTCTTTGTCTGTCTGTCTTTGTCTGTCTGTCTTTGTCTGTCTGTCTTTGTCTGTCTGTCTTTGTCTGTCTGTCTTTGTCTGTCTGTCTCTGTCTTTGTCTGTCTGTCTCTGTCTTTGTCTGTCTGTCTCTGTCTTTGTCTGTCTGTCTCTGTCTTTGTCTGTCTGTCTCTGTCTTTGTCTGTCTGTCTCTGTCTTTGTCTGTCTCTGTCTCTGTCTTTGTCTGTCTGTCTGTCTCTGTCTGTCTTTGTCTGTCTGTCTGTCTCTGTCTGTCTTTGTCTGTCTGTCTGTCTCTGTCTGTCTTTGTCTGTCTGTCTGTCTCTGTCTGTCTTTGTCTGTCTGTCTGTCTCTGTCTGTCTTTGTCTGTCTGTCTGTCTCTGTCTGTCTTTGTCTGTCTGTCTGTCTCTGTCTGTCTTTGTCTGTCTGTCTGTCTCTGTCTGTCTTTGTCTGTCTGTCTGTCTCTGTCTGTCTTTGTCTGTCTGTCTGTCTCTGTCTGTCTTTGTCTGTCTGTCTGTCTCTGTCTTTGTCTGTCTGTCTGTCTCTGTCTTTGTCTGTCTGTCTGTCTCTGTCTTTGTCTGTCTGTCTGTCTCTGTCTTTGTCTGTCTGTCTGTCTCTGTCTTTGTCTGTCTGTCTGTCTCTGTCTTTGTCTGTCTGTCTGTCTCTGTCTTTGTCTGTCTGTCTGTCTCTGCCTTTGTCTGTCTGTCTGTCTCTGCCTTTGTCTGTCTGTCTGTCTCTGCCTTTGTCTGTCTGTCTGTCTCTGCCTTTGTCTGTCTGTCTGTCTCTGTCTTTGTCTGTCTGTCTGTCTCTGTCTTTGTCTGTCTCTGTCTTTGTCTGTCTCTGTCTTTGTCTGTCTCTGTCTTTGTCTGTCTCTGTCTTTGTCTGTCTCTGTCTTTGTCTGTCTCTGTCTTTGTCTGTCTCTGTCTTTGTCTGTCTCTGTCTTTGTCTGTCTCTGTCTTTGTCTGTCTCTGTCTTTGTCTGTCTCTGTCTTTGTCTGTCTCTGTCTTTGTCTGTCTCTGTCTCTGTCTTTGTCTGTCTCTGTCTTTGTCTGTCTCTGTCTCTGTCTGTCTCTGTCTCTGTCTTTGTCTCTGTCTTTGTCTGTCTCTGTCTCTGTCTTTGTCTCTGTCTTTGTCTGTCTCTGTCTCTGTCTTTGTCTCTGTCTTTGTCTGTCTCTGTCTTTGTCTGTCTGTCTGTCTCTGTCTTTGTCTGTCTGTCTGTCTCTGTCTTTGTCTGTCTGTCTGTCTCTGTCTTTGTCTTTGTCTCTGTCTTTGTCTGTCTCTGTCTTTGTCTTTGTCTCTGTCTTTGTCTTTGTCTCTGTCTTTGTCTTTGTCTCTGTCTTTGTCTGTCTCTGTCTTTGTCTTTGTCTTTGTCTTTGTCTCTGTCTTTGTCTGTCTGTCTGTCTCTGTCTTTGTCTTTGTCTCTGTCTTTGTCTGTCTGTCTGTCTCTGTCTTTGTCTTTGTCTTTGTCTCTGTCTTTGTCTGTCTGTCTCTGTCTTTGTCTCTGTCTTTGTCTGTCTGTCTGTCTCTGTCTTTGTCTCTGTCTTTGTCTGTCTGTCTGTCTCTGTCTTTGTCTCTGTCTTTGTCTGTCTGTCTGTCTCTGTCTTTGTCTCTGTCTTTGTCTGTCTGTCTGTCTCTGTCTTTGTCTCTGTCTTTGTCTGTCTGTCTGTCTCTGTCTTTGTCTCTGTCTTTGTCTGTCTGTCTGTCTCTGTCTTTGTCTGTCTGTCTGTCTCTGTCTCTGTCTGTCGGTCTGTCTTTGTCTGTCTGTCTGTCTCTGTCTGTCTCTGTCTTTGTCTCTGTCTGTGTCTGTCTCTCTGTCTTTCTGTGTCTGTCTCTCTGTCTTTCTGTGTCTGCCTCTCTGCCTCTCTGCCTCTCTGCCTCTCTGCCTCTCTGTCTCTCTGCCTCTGCCTCTCTGCCTCTGTCTGTGTGTCTTGTACAAAGACAGCACTGCAGTAGCTTATATAGTTTAATCAGTGTTTGTTGTATCTTATAATAATCAAAATAGTGAATACATAGAAGTAAAAACATACCAGAATTCACCAATCTTTTCAGTTCTACTTCACGATGCCACATTAGTGAAGATTTCTTTTTATGTAATTATAAGTTGCCTCTGATCAGAATTTGATTTTCTTTTTTTCATAACAGCCATGATCTGTTGGCAGCCTGTGCTGAAAGTACAGAAGTAAAAGTATTCGACTTTAAGAGCGACACGGCAACAGAAATGTAAGTATCTTTACAGAATTTTGGTGTTCCGTTTTATTAAATTTATGACGACTTTGATCAGTTGAGATTTCTTAATTCGGTGCAAAATACAAATTAAGGAAGAGTATTTTAGCTTTAAATGAAGTTAATGATAGATTAGCTAACTGATTAATTTATTACAAGAACTCTTCCACAAAGTAATTGTATCTCTTTGGCATAGTTATTTGTAGTCTCTCTCTCTCTCTCTCTCTCTCTCTCTCTCTCTCTCTCTCTCTCTCTCTCTCTCTTTTTCTTTTTTTTTATTTTATTTTCTTTTTTTTTTCCTCCATAGCTTTATATGCAGCATTTCTTACCATTTAGTTCTCCTATTTGTATTTGGAAGTATGAACATGTGATAGAATTGTGAAATCTGTATTTCGTCTACAAATGATGAAAATGATTATCCGTATCTAATTTTGATGAGTTATTTAAAAATGATTTTTGGCTGTGAAAGGAAGAGATTATAAAAGTTAATGTTTCTAAAATATTCAGAACCATTGTCCCTTGGAGGTCCAATATACATATATATAATGGTTCTGTGAGGAGCTGTGCAGTTTATTTAGACTTCCATGAAAACCACACATAAGAAATGGAAATAAGTATGGTATGCTATGTAATATCTTACCTACCCCATCGTATTTGTTGACAGATCAGTCAATTATTGTAATGCTGATTCTTGGTACCCATTGGGAATGCTTAAGTATTGTGCCCTGTGGACTATTCTGTGACATTTGTGTGTTTTCGTATGGATAATTAAACTGATTCCCTCCTCTCCCAGGGTGCTCAAAACTCATTTGTGAGACTGTTTTTCTAAGACATGTTGACATTTCTTCTTTCTCATGCCGCAATCCCCTCTCCACCCTTTCTTTCCCCCTCACCCCCGCCCAGTTGGTTCAGAAATCACGTTTAGAGCATAGATGTGATAAACATGAAACCCAGAACACTTAACAGTTAAACTGCTATTTCCATACTGCAAGTTTATGCTCTTATTATCCTGCACACGCTTCCCCCATGAGACTAGGGTTAGAACAACCTCGTGTTACCACCTGCTTGATATGAGAGAAAATGATACAGAGGCTCACCGTAGGCTGGCTCCCATATTGACAATACAACTAGTATCAGGACGTCATTTTGGTTAAATTTTGTCGTTGCAACTTTTTTTTCCCCACTCTAGGGTTTGGCCCATTATTTATCTAAATTTTACAGCAGTATGTCATCTGGAAGGGTACTTTCAGTCCAGCGCATCTCGTTCGTGTGGGCACGCGAGCATGTGTACCGGGGTGGGGGGGGTGGCGATTGGAGGGAGAGAGGGGGGGGGGGGGAGAGAGAGAGAGAGAGAGAGAGAGAGAGAGAGAGAGAGAAGCAACTTTATAGCCGGTCTGATGTGGAGAGGTCTTAATGCACCCCATGATGATGCAGATATCTACTTATAATGCTTGAGCTGTGTGGAGTTGATGCCCGTAATTCCTGGGACTACTTGGCTGGATGACTGTAGCTGTGGCTGGGTGCTCTCTTGGGCAAAGCCTTTGATCATGTGACACCAGAGGAGATGATCACTAATGAAACAGATAAAAGTTATACAAACAAATGGCTGTACTGACCTGACCTGACCTCAGCAGACATAGCTAGTAATTGTGATTCAGACATTTATAGCCCTATGACATTGTCATCTCTGACCACTACATGGAATAATAAGGTAAAAGTTGAGGAATTTGACCTAAACTGTTTTCTCAATGTCTACTATGACCCAGAAAAGATGGTGATAGCCCTACAATAACAACACTATAACTCTTTATGGAACAAATTGAGGTCAGTTTTTGAGAAGTAGTTACATCAGAAAATACTAGATAACATCTGTACTTTGCAAACTACCTTATCATGTGTGGAGTAGAGTATTGTGTGTATCACTACATGCGTACACCCAACCCCCTTTGCCCTGCCCCCTTTCCTGTTCCAATCACATACAGTCTGAAGGAAGAAAGATTGTTTGTAATCTTCCATTTGAGCTTGAACCTCACTAATTTAATCCAGAAATATGTTGAAATGGGAGACATACCATCAATATCATCCCCCGTGGCCCTTTCTTGCCTGTCTTAAGAGGCAACTAATAGACGTCTTCTTATTTGGTCACATTTTTACCTTGAGAAGTGGATTAAATCGTGCATCCGCTAAACCAGTTGTGGAAAAAGGCATTCAGTACAGCCGGATGGCTATAGTTAAATGGGTGCTGCACCTAGCACCATGCGTTATGCCCTTTCCACCATAACACCAGCACCTACTCGTTTTGACTGCAGATGCCTCCCCATGTGGCATTCGTGAAGTGTTGCATTACTGAGCAACCAGTTGCCTATGCGTCAAAGGTGCTGACACCCCACTAGAAAGATCTCCTTGCAGATAGAAAAGGAAGCGTTAGTGGTTGTCTTTATCATTAGGAAGTTCCATGTTGACCTATTCGGGGCTAAGTTTATATTAATTACAGACCACACATCACTGGTTGGTTATTTGGATAGCACGCCATTGTTCCAGAATTGACTGGCAACGATCTGTACTGAGTGCTTTTCCACAGCTCTTACAATTAAATCATAAAATACAAACCCACTTCACAACATACTGACACTCCAACTCACTAAGCTGTGGGACCCAACCTGGCCTTTGACCCACAGGAAATCTCATGTTTCCACGTAGCAGGTTGTTTGTCCCTGGACAACTGGGAAATCCGGGAATTGTTTCATCTGGGAGAAAATAGAGAAACCTGGAAAGTTTCTAGAATTTCAGGGATTTTTCTTTTTTTTTTTTTTTAGTTTTTAGTTAAATTTTTTTATAATTTTGACTGGTAAGAACTGATAAATTAACAAAGGATTTTACTATACTGTGCTACTGCAGAATATGACTGCAGCAGTAAAACATAAATGAGGGAAAGGGGGGTTGCAAAGCAAATGTCACTTAAGACGACAAAACACAGTGCACACACAGGTGTCTGCTAACAGGAAAATGTCAAAGGCTTCAGGACGAAGACTGTAAAATACTTCATATCAGTAAACTGCTTCCGATGAGCTGATGTTGCAACTGTTTACATTATGTTCGTTTGAGCAGTTGCCAATGGGTGCATGCGCTGTTGAGTCACGTATGAGCAGTACTTTCTACTTATGTCTGCTTGAAGTGTGGCTCTTAGTTGTACCAGCAGTGGCAACAAGTAGTCAGATGGTACCTGAGAAATTTTTCTGACAAGCCCACGTTGCCAGATTTGTGCAGGTGCAGAACAATCTGAGTTGTAATGAGAAGGGGAGTGGTCTCCATGTGGCCTGTGTTTAAATTTAGTGTTTTTGCTGTTACCTCTTCATTTACAGCTTTCATGACAAATGAAAACAAGAGATTTCTGTGGCTGTGAGCTATTATGTGAATAAAATAGTCACCTAATTACAGAAGGTTAAAACATGTATTTAGTTTCAGTTTTTTTATTTTATTTTGCTTCTGTGTTTTTGGCTGTCGAGCATTAATCACTTTGCAGAACAATGAAGTTATTTTTCAGTTTGCTAAAGAAATTTTGCTTTATTAATCTCTTCTGCAGAGACAGTTAATCTATTTGAAACAAAGTATTTCATTCCACACTAGTGGCTGGTTTCAATTGTCTGCTGAATTTCAAGTGCAAGTTTTCATCTTCTGGCATGCATGGCATTATGCCATAGAAAAGAACTAAACCTGAGATAATATAGTAGTGGTACTCCAAGAAAATTTGCATCAAAAAACCACACCGAAAAGCTTAATATCAGGTTGGGATCCACTTCATTGTGAATCTGGACATGAGCAATTCAGCTTAAAGTGCAATCCATATTTTAATATGGTTTATAAAATTCCAATGATCTTGGAGTATGCTCTGGTGTTCCATTTCTGTTACGCCGTAATGTAAGAGCTCTTCATGCAACATACATACATACATACATACAAGCAAGCAAACAAACAAACAAACACATGGGCTTCCTACATCATTGTAGCTACACATGTGCTGTAGTGCCCGTTTTCTGGCACACACTGGCAGCTGCTCAAACAAACACATTTCTAACGGGTCACAGGAAAATATTGTGAATGGTGGTTCGAAGCGCATTACTTTCAAAATAAATTTCGTTTTACACAAGATGAATTATGTTACATGTGAGAATGTGCAATGAATTTCCTAAATTGCACAGTTTTGACTCTCATTTAAAACTTAACACTTTGAGGACCAACCACTTAGAAGAATTTAGAAACCAGATCATATATTTGTTATTATTTAAAATTTTACTGTCACATTTGAGTGACGTATCGTAAAGTGTAAAACCTTCAAAAAAAGACCAATCTTATATACAAAAGCTTAGCTCTTCTTTTAGCTACACTATGTGTATTAATTTAAACCATTAACTTTTCCTATCTGTGTTTGCACAACTTAACAATGATGTTGCTATTGGCTGACTACATCATGTCCTACGCTCTGAATATGTGCTTGGTGAGATCATAGCATCACCCAACTTGGACTACATTCCATTATCCTCGTTTTGCTTTTGTTTTTGTTCATCTTATATCCTCCCTTAAAGACACTGTCCATTCCTTTCAACTGCTCTTTCAAGTCCTTTGCTATCTCGGACAGAATTACAGTGTCATCAGCGAACCTCAGTTTTTATTTCTTCTCCATGGATTTTAATACCTACTCCGAACTTTACTTTTGTTTCCTTTACTGCTTGCTCAATATACAGATTGAATAACATCGGGGAGAGGCTACAACCCCGTCTCACTCCCTTCCCAACCACTGCTTCCCTTTCATGTCCCTTGTCTCTCATAACTATATGGTTTCTGTACAAATTGTAAATAGCCTTTCACTCCCTGTATTTTGCCCCTGCCACCTTCAGTATTTGAAAGAGAGTATTCCAGTCAACATTATCAAAAACTTTCGCTAAGTCTACAAATGCTAGAAATGTAGGTTTGCCTTTCCTTAATCTATCTTCTAAGATAAGTCGTAGGGTCAGTATTGCCTCATGTGTTCCAACATTTCTACGGAATCCAAACTGATCTTCCCTGAGGTCAGCTTCTACCAGTTTTTCCATTTGTTTGTAAAGAATTTGCGTTAGTATTTTGCAGCTGTGACTTATTCAACTGATAGTTCAGTAATTTTCACATCTGTCAACACCTAATTTCTTTGGGATTGGTATTATTATATTCTTCTTGAAGTCAGAGGGAATTCCGCCTGTCTCATACATCTTCATCACCAGATGGTATAGTTTTGTCAGGACTGGCTCTCCCAAGGCTATCAGTAGTATTTCGAATTTACATTTTCATAATATGAAAATATCCAGTGTACCTGTTGCTGTACATCAAAGACCTTTCCAAAACATTCTTTTGAGTGCCGGAAGTTCTACACTAGTGTATAAAACCTTAACCATTCGAAGCATTTATATGTTTTACAGTTCTGAGGGAAAGTATACTGTCACTTAACATAGAAAAAGTGCATTTTTAACTGGGAAATCTGGGAAAATGTGGAATTTTTTTCCTCCTCCACATGTACACCCTCGACATTCAGACACAGAACAAACTGACTTTGTACTGGTTTCTAATTTTGGCTCCATGAATCGCACCTCTCTCTCTCTCTCTCTCTCTCTCTCTCTCTCTCTCTCTCTCTCTCTCTGTGTGTGTGTGTGTGTGTGTGTGTGTGTGTGTGTGTGTGTGTGTGTGTGTGTGTGTGTGTGTGTGTGTGTGTGTGTGTGTACTGTGCTCAGTATTCAAGCATCCTGGTTCTGTCCATTGAAGGGCTTCCCTGAACCATTTATGGTGACAGCTTTCAAACAATTCTAAGCCTCCAACAACATAAAATACCTTTTTGGTTTGCCATTTCACCCATTCCTCTAATTACAAAGCAAAGCATATTATGCGGATGTTCAAGCAGCAAACGTCTCCATCATGGGAGACAACTGCAAGCTTCTCAGTCTCCTGGTGCCACAGTCTCAGGAACCACAGCTCCCAGTTCCTCATACCAGTCAGTGGGCCAATGTGATGGAATACCGACCATGCCACCAGTTCACTCTCCGATGCATCAACGAGGACACTTTCGACCTTACATGCCCATTATGGGGGGTGGTATCAAAGCATGATACTGAAAGCCTGCTGGAGGGTATGGAACTTCATCCAGCCACTAGACAGCACTGCTGCACCTACAAACACCAGTGTTGCTCTGTGATGCAATGATGGCCTCACTGTGCCACAGTACCATGCCAATCTTGCTAGACAGCAAGTGCTCTTGGTCATGCTATAAAGCTAGTTGTGCTGTGATAAAGCTTTGCCATCTCCATTGTTAGTTTTCCTCTTGTTGTTTGTCTTTCTTCATATTTGGCACTCCACTATTTGACCTCAGGCTGTTCAATCCAGTCTTTGTGGGTTTTCTTAAGTTGTAATTGACTTCTTACGAATCTTCGTCACAGTAAACAGTAAAGAGAAAAGTTCATCAAAAATCTGACTAAGACCTAAGAATCAAAATACAACCCAGATAGCTCAGCATGTTCTTTGTCTGGTTGTGAAGAAAATATTGTTTGTCCAATCACTTACTGCATCTCGCAGACTGAGAGAAAGAGGAAAAGAAAGTGTGTTTCAGTGGGATGTGAACAGGTACAGAACTCACAAGTAGGAACTTTAAATATGAGTACACTAAAAGCACTTTGCCTGAGTTTACAGGAGACATGGAAAACCACCAACACAACTGGGCTAAGAGACGGTGCACTCAACACGAAAGATGACCTTGTTGGTGACAGGTTGTGTTGTATGATGTTACTCATAAGTAATATGTGCCTCTTGCCTATTCCATTCCATTCACTGTCAACCAGGATAAAGTTACCAGTACGGTTGTCACCTGTAGCTCACTGAATATTACTGTGACTGGTTTTTTCTCGTATCACCATCTATTTAATGAAGAGGATTTTGCAAGACATCATTAAGCAACACTCTGCCATTCATCCTTCATTGGAATTTTAATATGCACATTGTGCTTTGAGGTTGTAGCACAAAATGCCACAGGGGTCATAGTATCAGAAGACATATGCCTCCCAGAGGTCAAGCAATAAATTTTGAAGAAGTTACAGAGCCATTCATGGCCATTGATATCACCTGCTGCCCCTGCTGTTAGTACTGTGTAGGATAAATTTTTCACTAGGTAGATAACCTGAAAGATTATTTGGAATAGGTGCTTCAGAGTGAACTAGACACATTACTACCAATTAGCTAGATTTTATCACAAACATAATCTCTAAGACCTGATTAATCATTGTTGTTGTGGTCTTCACCTCTCAGCACCTACTGCAACCTACATCCTTCTGAATATGCTAAGTGTATTCATCTCTTGGCCTCCCTCTAAGATTTTTACCTTCCGTGCTGCCCTCCAGTACTAAATTGGTGATCCCTTGATGCCTCAGAACATGTCCTACCAACCGATCCCTTCTTCTGGTCAAGTTGTGCCAAAAACGTCTCTTCTCCCCAATCCGATTCAATACTTCCTCATTAGTTATGTGATCTACCCATCTAATCTTCAGCATTCTTCTGTAGCACCACATTTCGAAAGCTTCTATTCTCTTCTTGTCCAAACTATTTATCGTCCATGTTTCACTTCCATACATGGCTACACTCCATACAAATACTTTCAGAAATGACTTCGTGACACTTAACTCTATACTCTATATTAACAAACTTCTTCAGAAAGGCTTTCCTTGCCATCGCCAGTCTACATTTTATATTTTCTCTACTTCGACCATCAGTTATTTTGCTCCCCAAATAGCAAAACTCCTTTACTACTTTAAGTGTCTCATTTCCTAATCTAATTCCCTCAGCATCACCCGACTTAATTAGACTACATTCCATTATCCTCGTTTTGCTTTTGTTGATGTTCATCTTGTATCCTCCTTTCAAGACACTATCCATTCCGTTCAACTGCTCTTCCAAGTCCTTTGCTGTCTCTGACAGAATTATGGTGTCATTGGCGAACCTCAAAATTTTTATTCATTCTCCATGAATTTTAATTCCTACTCGAAATTTTTCTTTTGTTTCCTTTACTCTTGCTCGATACACAGACTGAATAACATCAAAGATAGGCTACAACCCTCCCTCACTCCCTTCTCAACCACTGCTTCCTTTTCATGTCCCTCAACGTGTATAACTGCCATCTGGTTTCTGTACAAACGGTAAATAGCCTTTCGCTCCCTGTATTTTACCCCTGCCACCTTAAGAATTTGAAAAAGAGTATTCCAGTCAACATTGTCAAAAGTTTTCTCTAAGTCTACAAATGCTATAAACGTAGGTTTGCCTTTCCTTAATCCGTCTTCTAAACTAAGTTGTAGGGTCAGTATTGCCTCACATGTTCCAATATTTCTATGTAATCCAAACTGATCTTCCTCGATGTCAGCTTCTACCAATCATCTGTAAAGAATTCGTGTTAGTATTTTGCAGCTGTGACTTATTGAACTGATAGTTCGGTAATTTTCACATCTGTCAACACCTACTTTCTTTGGGATTGGAATTATTGTATTCTTTTTAAAGTCTGAGGGTATTTCCTACTGCTGGAGCCTTCTTTTGACTTGGGTCTTTAGTGCTCTATCACACTCTTCACTCAGTATTGTATCTCCCCTTTCATCTTCATCTACATCCTCTTCCATTTCCATACTATTGTCCTCAAGTACATTGCACTTGTATATACCCTCTGTATACTCCTTCCACCTTTCTGCTTTCCCTTCTTTGCTTAGAACTAGGTTTCCATCTGAGCTCTTGATATTCGTGCAAGTGGTTCCCTTTTCTCCAAAAGTCTCTTTAATTTCCTTGTAGGCAGTATCTATTTTACCCCTCATGAGATAAGCCTCTACATCCTTACATCCATCCTCTAGCCATCCCTGCTTAGCCATTTTGCACTTCCTTTTGATCTCTTTTTTGAGACTTAGTATTCCTTTCTTCCTGCTACATTTATTACATTTTTATATTTTCTCCTTTCATCAATTAAATTAAATATGCCTTTTTACCTACTGCCTTCACTATTTCATCTGTCAAAGCTACCCATTCTTCTTCTAATGTGTTTCTTTCCCCCATTCTTGTTAATCGTTCCCTAATGCTCTGCTTGAAACTCTGTACAAACTCTGGTTTAGTCAGTTTATCCAGGTCCCATCTCTATAAATTCCCACCTTTTTGCAGTTTCTTCAGTTTTAATCTAGAGTTCATATTAGATTGTGGTCAGAGTCCACATCTGTTCCTGGAAATGTCTTAAAATTTAAAACCTGGTTCCTGAATCTGTCTTGCCATTATATAATCTGTCTGAGACCTTCCAGTATCTCCAGGCTTCTTACATAAATACAAGCTTCTTGCATGGTTCTTGAACCAAGTGTTAGCTGTGATAGTTGGCATATAAACTTGTACTACTGTGGTAGGCATGGGCTTCATATTTATCTTGGCCACAATACTGTGTTCACTATGCCGTTTATAGTAGCTTACCCGCATTCCAAATTTTTTTAAAATTAATTATTAACACTACTCCTCCATTACCCCTATTTGATTTTGTATTTATAACCCTGTATTCACCTGACCATAAGTCTTGTTCTTCCTGCCACCGAACTTCACTAATTCCCACTATATCTAACTTTAACCTCTCCATTTCCCTTTTTAAATTTTCTAACTTACCTGCCTGATTAAGGGATCTGACATTCCACACTCCAATCTGTAGAATGAGTTTTTTCTTTCTCCTGATAACGACGTCCTCCTGAGCAGTCCCCACCCGGCGATCCAAATCGGGGTACTATTTTACTTCCAGAATATTTTATCCAAGAGGACACCATCATTATTTAACCATACAGTAAAGCTGCATGCCCTCGGGAAAAATAATGGCTGTAGTTTCCCATTGCTTTCAGCCATTCGCAGTACCAGCACAGCAAGACCATTTTGGTTAGTGCTAAAAGGCCAGGTCAGTCAATCATTTAGGCTGTTGCCCCTGCAACTACTGAAAAAGACTGCTGCCCCTCTTCAGGAAACACACATTTGTCTGGCTATCTGTATCGCTGAGGCACGCAAGCCTCCCCACCAACGGTAAGGTCAATGGTTCATTGGGGGGTGTTATGCATGTCACTAATACGCTGTATCAAAAGACAACAGAAATCTGTAAGAGGCTACCTCATTCCCAGTTGAGTGACTTGTTACTGTGCAATAATGGATAATTGACAAATTGAAAGTTAGTCTGTATCGCCAGGAGGGAACACTCCAGCCCTTAGGTCCATGACAGTAAGGGCTTGGAAGAGAATGGTTTAAATGTTCCTTTCTCCATAGTCGATATGAAGTCTAATTGACACAGTGAGGATAACATTGAAGAGTATTTTGAATGACTATATGATTTACTGATCGATCTCTAACTCCCTAGCTTCAGCTCTGCCATTAAAGTGGATGCTTCAGAGACTACTGGAGTGAGTAGTGAAGAAAGGCTTTACTTTTCCCAGATGAAGCTGTGTGTCCATTGTAAACACGCTTGTTGTAATTTTAATGATTCACAACTAAGTTTTAATGACACAGTTCACAATTTTAATCACTGTAAATTACTTTAGTCTTGTATTTGGTGTAAGTTCACATGGCTACTCCACACCTGTAGAACCTTAAATTAAAACTACAAGGAGACACAATGAATGTCTGGTAATTACCTTTAGGAGGAGAGAATCTGTAAATTCTGGTGTAATAGATGTGTTGGTGGAGAATTTCTTTGCAGTACAGTGACACTGTTTGGCTGCCATTTATAGTTAGTCAAAAACTAAAGTTTGAAGTTCTTTTTCCAGTTCACTCGGATAGCTGTGGTTGGACATGTAGATCAGTTACAGATCACTGCTCCCCTTTCAACTTTGTCTCCCCTCATACTCTTGGCTTGGCATCTGAGTGATGTGCCTTCTTTCTTACTTCCTGTTCCATGTCCCTCTTGTTGCCAGCGTCTTTTTGTTTTTTATTTTTCATTCATTCTGTCAAATATAGGTTCAGTTGATAATCACACTTCTCATTGGCTCCACAAATTTTGTTTAATATATATTAAGACTTAATTTGTATTTCAGCTATTCTGATGACCGTCACAAGGACTTTGTTCGTGGTATTGCATGGCATCAAAGGGACGCATCATTTTACACCTGTGGATGGGATAAGCAGGTATTTCGCCATATTCCAAGTGAAGCTTCAGCAGAAATGGAAGTAAACGAAGTTGGTGGAGATCGTGCCCTTTCTTAGGAAAGCTTTTCCACCTAGAAAATTACTTAATGTTATTAATTTTGAAGAATTTTTTAAAAAATAAAGGATTTCTCTCAACTGGTAAATATTTTGATTTTAATTTCTTGTGTGTCTCCTGCAGTTGCTTAATGTGTTGTCTTGGGGTGTTTAAGTAAGGACTTAATAATTTGTCCTTTCCCTCTAAACATCCTTCTGCAGTAGAAACATTAATTCATTGACATACACATTGAAACCACCCATCACGAGAATCGAACTTAATTGCATCATATGAAACAATGGAAAGAGAAAAAAATAGTTAATGATGCGAAGGGAATGAGTAAGAAGAGAATGTTAGTGACCTTGGCAAACAGTATGTTTCAATGACCAAGCAGTTGACAAAAAATAACAAGGAATGGACAAGGCTCAACTGATCTTCAATTATTGCTGTTACTTGAACCTGTCTAGAGAAGACTAATGCTGAAAACAGTAGTAGTAGAAAGATGTCGATCATCTGTACATAACCAAGAAAGTTTGCACTACTTTTTCTTTGTTTCTTGTAATAGACATCCACCTAGTGTAAATCATGTTACCTAAGCCTGTAATGGGAAACTGTTTATTTTACCAGCTGGACAGCTGACAATGCCCAGTGTCAGAATGTTTCTGTGGTTGAAGGAACATGATTTAAACAAATTTACCTCAAAATTAGACAATGTCATTCTGTTCAGGCCACTTGGATTTCCAGTGAACATCACCATAGGAATTACAAATAGCCACTGACAAACTCCTTTCCAGCTAGTGAAGGTCCAAGGAATACCAAACAGCTGCCATGTCACCCTCAGCCATTCGACATTACGCAGATGGTCAGCATACCACTCTCCTGGCCATATTGTCAACTTTCCAGACCTTGATGCTGCTACTACTTTTGTGGATGGACAAAGTTTTGCATGTATGTGCATCAGTGAGACAGTTGTTCCGCTGTAACCTATGACTGAACATATCCATGGTGTATCAGACAACGCAGCATAAACCTTAATTTTAGTTCATCATATTGACTGGCGAGTTGAGGGTTAGGAACAATAGCAAAAAATGGTCAGTGAAACTGTGATGCTTACAGATGTTAGCACACTATTTTGTCAAAAACTGACATTTTGAGACCATGACTGTGTACAGCATATGGATCAATTCTTGTGAAGAAGGGAAAAACAGGCAATTAGCCACTATTGATATTACTGTTTATTTATGCAAATTGTACTCTTACTGGTTTTGAACAGACAGATTTTTTGTCTGATGGCTGTTTACATATAAATGTGTGTTTATTGTTTACATTAGTTTTTAATCTTTATTTCCCATTATGGTGAAAGGTCCTTGGGATGGTCATACCCTACAGTAAAAAATGTAGGAAACTGTACTATCACTGAAGTTATATTTTATATTGCTGTGTAATTCAACTGGGGGGGGGGGGAGATTGATTTTTAACACAGAACTCTGAACTTATGCCAGTCTGGCATTAGCATTTAAATTCTTTGTTAAAATCATACGTTATGTTTCTAAAGCTACGGCCATTGCAATGCAGAAAGTGAAATCATTATTCCTGATTAGTCTTGTTTAGATAACATTTCCAATGATTAAAAATATGAAAGGTGCAGGTCCGATGTTAATACTAAATTGATTTGATTTGCAATAGTGTGACCGTCACTCAACCACTGCATCATCTCATAAATCAACAAATGAGTTATTAACACATCAGTTAACTGCAAATCATTTTTTAAATCAAAGCAGATGGTGAAATGAACCAACAATTACAGATAAGGAAGGCAAATCTATGAACACTGAAGTTACAATTGATGGTACAATGAAAACCACTGTAAGACTTGAGCATGCACAAATCATACGTACACGATTTCTCCATGAGAAAAGACACTGTAAAGTTGGCATCACGATTATTTAAAATTAACTGATCACAATGACTGAAATACAATGAAGCTTGATATCAGATGAGATACATTGGAGTTAGCAACGTCATTGTTCCGTGGCAAATTATCGCGTGTTCCCAAGACACACACAAAGAATTCTTCTTCGTTTACATTTCACACACCAGAATTAGTACAAATCAAAAACTTATATTCACTGTTTTCTTTGTACACTTCACAATGTACATCTGTTGAATTTTGTTTTAAGAAGCTAGTGTTCACGTTACTACATTAATGTTCAGTCGGTAGATAACTTAATGTGGGTCTAACAGTTACACACTTTGTTGATTTTACACACTTGACTATACTCATGGTTTGTTGCTAGGTTGAATTGATTTTGCTCAACTTCCACCACCACTACCACCACCACCACCATTGGGCACTGGTGTACAGAAGAGAAAGGAGAGTGACACATAGGGTCTTCAACCTCTTGTAGTACTTATTTCAACAGAACAGTTCTGTTTACTACACAATTAGTACATGTAAAATTACATCAAAATCTTCAGATTCCCCAAAGTACAAGAGATATCACACACACACACACACACACACACACACACACACACACACACACACACAATTCTTTCATTTTATACAGTGGTCATCAAAGTGCAGTCAGAAACAGTGGGAGAGATGAGTTGATAGTCAAGAACGTCAGATGATGTCACCATTAAAATATTCTGGACATCTTAACAGTGCTTGAGTGACTGCTGATTCTCTCATCAGATATGATAGACATTTCTATGTGTAATACATAACTAAAACTATCTGGACCATAATCATTGTGGGAGCAGAGCTCACCATTTCAAAAAATACTTGAGAAATAAATTTCATATATAACACACGTTAAATGGATCCATTGGGGAAGAAAAACCTTATTTTACTGATAGTCAGGTGACAAGAGATCCGTAATTTAATACATTGACTTTCATGTGGCTGGCAGTAGCAACAGCAGAACCGCACACTAGCGTGGCCTCGTGCCTAACGCTGTGTGGCCTGGTGGTGAAACATCCATCACTGAATGTACGGCGACAATGTGTTAAAGCAAAACACTGTCACAATGACTTGAAGCACATTTGCTTTTATAGGTAAAGTTCTTTGGCTGTCGAATTTCATGTTGTTGATAACAGCTGTGTATCAGTCTGTTGTGTGTGCCATGCCCTGATCCAACAGTAGTATTCGTGCCTCCTTTGAATGTAGTTTACATGAACCATTGAGATGTGTGTCTGTGAATAAACGAGTACTACACCCACACATGGATTCCATTTCACAACTCATTGGTTACAGATAAGGGTAAGCGACAGAAATCAGTTCTAAACATTTGTGAAACAGAATGAGATTTTCACTCTGCAGCGGAGTGTGCACTGATATGAAACTTCCTGGCAGATTAAAACTGTGTGCCCGACCGAGACTCGAACTCGGGACCTTTGCCTTTCGCGGGCAAGTGCTCTACCATCTGAGCTACCGAAGCACGACTCACGCCCGGTACTCACAGCTTTACTTCTGCCAGTATCTCGTCTCTTACCTTCCAAACTTTACAGAAGCTCTTCTGCGAAACTTGCAGAACTAGCACTCCTGAAAGAAAGGATATAGCGGAGACATGGCTTAGCCACAGCCTAGGGGATGTTTCCAGAATGAGATTTTCACTCTGCAGCGGAGTGTGCGCTGATAGGAAACTTCCTGGCAGGAGACGAGATACTGGCAGAAGTAAAGCTGTGAGTACCGGGCGTGAGTCGTGCTTCGGTAGCTCAGATGGTAGAGCACTTGCCCGCGAAAGGCAAAGGTCCCGAGTTTGAGTCTCGGTCGGGCACACAGTTTTAATCTGCCAAGAAGTTTCATTTGTGAAACAATCTTATTTGTGGCCATTGACAATCAGTTCACCATCTCAAATTCAGATCATCTCGTGTGTACCGCATGCAAACAACTGTTGTTGCACAGTTATATTAACACAATACATTTTGATTCCACAAAGTTTTGCTTTTGGTCTACCCTCTTACTAAATATTTAGTGTCTTAAAGAAAGATTGTTAATGTTCTGGTATGTATTGCATCTAAGAATTCACACTTTAATGCACTAAGTGTACTTCTGTTAGGAACTATTTGTTATTATTGTTAGTCTTGAAGACATTTTTTATTCTTTAAACTGAGACTATTTTCTTAGTTATCCAGCATGATGTGAGCCACATGACGATTATATTTTATCTACAGTGGAGAATTTTTTCTCATTGGATTGCTCTGTGTCACGCTGGCTTGTTTACCATAGGTGTTATCATAATTTTGACATGTCGATTCTCACACTCTTAATAGTGGCCATCTCTGCTCGTTTTAATAATCAGGAGAGCTGAGAGAATCAAACTAACAAAACTCAGAAAAGTAACAAGACTGGAATATTTCCTAATGGTAGCCATGCTCTCCTAGACTGTTCAGACTACTCAGGCATAGTTTCATTATACCTTGGACCCAGAATATGTACACATATTTACCATATTCACTTCGAAGTGAAGTCAGTCAACATTCATAGGAATGACATTTACTTTGTTATTTAAGATAGTGATCACAGCAATGGAGCTGTACCTATGTTTCTTTTTTAACTGTTACTGTGGCTAGGCTACAGTTAAATTTAATGCAGCGCATGTGTTAATAACTCTGTGCATAAGCTCCTTAAAAAGCACACTACTTTGATTGTGTAAAAAATTAAACAATTTGCATATTTTACCTCGTCAGGCCTGTTAGATGTACAGTTTCTGATTAGAAACTGTTTTTACAGTTTCTGATTAGAAACTGCTCTTATGCCACTTATTAATATACAACTATACACATATATATACACAAGACATTTACCAAGGAAGAAAAATGCACGACATAAAAATAAAATATTGCATAAGCATATATTATGTACAGCCTTAAGTTTATGCATATTTACTGGTCTGCATGCATACTTAAATCCTTTACTATATTTAAATCAGGTGGACAATATTTACATGTATACACTGCAGCAAAATTTCTTAATTCTTATATAGAGAATATCCTAAATAAATGTGTAGTCATCTTATTGAACATATTTTAATAAATCTTGATGTGGGTGTAACCATTTTATTTCATGCGCTCTTGGATGTCAGCAAATAAATCCCTAGATATGGGATACAGACGATGTCAAATGGTCCTATAAACTTGAGTTGCCATTTCTTGTTCATTTTGTTTATAAGTGAGGACTTGATATGGTTTCTTATGAGAACTTTTTCATCCACGTGAAAGATCTTCAAACTACTTTTTCTTTGATGGGCCCCTTCTGTAAGGTTTATGAGCTTGCCTCACTTTCTCTTCCCACAAGGTAATTTCCTTGGGAAAACAAGGAAGAGGGGTCTCTCCACTCATTCCTTTCCTTAACCCTAGTTCAGCAGGTGTATATTTTGTAGATGAATGTCGCAGATTGTTTACTGCTTCTTCAAAAGGTGCCCAGTTCTCAACCCAGAGTGTCTGCTTACTAGCACAGTAAGTGCAAATGAAGCTGTTTAGCTCCCTAAAAGTGCATCCAACAGGGTTCGCCTCGTGATGAAATTTTGATATCAGTGTGCTGGATGTGCTTATTATAAAGGAATGTTTTTCAGCATTTACTAGTGATATTTGATGCATTATCTGTCATGGACGCTGGCTTGCCAACCCTGGGGAAGTAACCAACATCTTAATGATAGGGGCACTCACGGCAGTTTTAATTGCAGTGTTTGATATACAAAGTGAAGAAAAATGCAGGAAATATACATCCTACATTAATTTATGTACATCTCATGTACAGGATTGATTCTCCTTACTTGGAGAAGGTTGTAGTCATCGTTCATTGACACACAGTGAAAATAATATATTGCGTAACATTTATTACATACATGTTTTTGCTGGGGGCTACAGTAGAGTTCTGTAGTGCCAAGCCATTAGTCATTTGTTTTAAAAGCTAGTGACCACTTTGGCATTAATCAGCCAGTCGGGGAGCAGCAGCAGCCAGCCGAAGCAGAAGCAGCAATAGAGAAGTAACTGATTTTGTGACTTTTACGAATTTCTAACTGTGAGCAAATTGTATAATTTCATCTGTGTGCTTAGCTAGTTTAGTTTCTTGAGTTTCTGCATTTAAATTAATTCTCATCTTAGTGCTTTGGTAGTTAAGTTTATGAATCTCTGGGATATTAGAAACAGTTCTTGCATCTTCATCAGGGTCTGCTGTAGAGTTCTGCAGCACATGTTGATAGTCTGTTTGTCTTAGTAGTTTTCCTTGGTCTCTAGTATGGGTAGGGACTGTGACTGTTGTGTGTGGATCAGTCGAGTTGGTGATATTTTGCTCTCAGATCCAGGCTGTGATGGCTTCGGTTACACACCTTGAAGCTGCAATGGATGGGGCATCACTATTGTTAGGTGGATTATGTGGCCCCTTAGGGACATGGCTGCCAAGAAGGGGAAGAAAGCCAATGTTTATTCTGCATGCATACCGGGTGGAGTTATTCCAGATGTGGAATGGGTCCTTCTGGATGCCATGAGGAGCACAATGTGCAGCCAACTGCAGGTGGTGGCTTACATTGATGCCAATGATGTGTGTTGCTTTGGATCGGAAGAGAGGCTGTCAGTCTTGCTTGCGAGATGAAAGCTCAGCTCACCATTTGCAGCATAGCCGACAGGACCGATTGCAGATCTCTGGAACAGTGCCGAGCGGAGTGTCAGAATAAGAGGCTCAGACAGTTCTGCGATGGTGTAGGCTGTAGATTCCTCTACTTGTGCCATAGGGTGGCTGGATTTCGGGTTCTGCTAAATAGGTCAGGAGTCCACTACACACAGGAGGTGGCTACACGGATAGCAGGGGCTTTGCAGAATGAAATGGACAGTTTTTTAGGTTAGAGGGTCTTGGGAAAACACAAAAAGGGCTTCAGTGCAGGCCAAACACAGGAAGGCTGTAGATACAGGAACCATTGGTATAATAGTTGTAAATTGTCGTAGCTGTGTTGTGGAAGTAGCAGTGTTCCATGCACTAATAGAAAGCACCGATACTCAAATCGTTATAGGCACTGAAAGCTGGCTAAATCTAGGGATAAGTTCAGCCAAAAATTTTGTGAAGAACCTAACTGTGTTCCGAAAGGATAGGTTAAACACAATTGGCTGTGGCATGTTTGTTGCTGTTAGAAGTAGTTTACCTTGTTGCGAAATTGATAGTTCCTGTGAGTTAATATGGGAAGAGGTCATTCTTGGCAACCGGAATAACATAATAATTGGATTATTTTACCGACCTCCCAGTTCAGATGATAAAATTGCTGATGGGTTCAAAGGAAACTTGAGTTTAATTTCAATCGTGTACCCAACTCGTAAATTACAGTTGGTGGTGACTTTAATTTACCCTCGATATTTTGGTGAAAATAGATGCTTAAATCCGGAGGTACGCATAAAACATCATCCGAAATTGTGCTAAAAGCATTCTATGAAAATTATTTCGAGCAGTTAGTTCATGACTCACACGAATAGTAAATGGTTGTGAAAACACACTTGACCTCTTAGCAGCCAATAATCCTGAGCTAATAACAAGTATCAAAACAGATACAGGGATTAGTGAACACAGGGTTGTCGTAGTGAGATTGAATATTGTAACCTCCAAAAATAAACAAAAAGTATACCTATTCAAAAAAGCAGATAAAAATTCACACTGTCACCTTCCTGAGAGACAATCTCCACTCCTTCCAAATTAACGATGTAAGTGTAGATCAGATGTGGCACGAGTTCAAAAAAAATAGTATCAGCAGTAATTGAGAGATTCATACCAAATAAATTAACAAATAATGGAGGGTTGATCTTCCTTGGTACACAAAACGGGTCAGAACAGTGTTGCAGAAACAACGAAAAAATCATGCCAATTTTAAACGGACGCTACATCTCTAAGATTGGTGATCTTTTACAGAAGCTCGAAAATTGGTGCAGACTTCAATGAAAGATGCTTAAAATAGTATCCACTACGAAACTTTGTCTTGAAATCTTATTTAATAATTTTTCTACACAACAAAGTGTAATATTGATTCAAAATTTCTTGTTTTTAAAAATAAACAAAAGTAAACAATTTGACGGTATTAAGAATGACTTAACCAGCTCATGGTCGTGTGGTAGCGTTCTCGCTTCCCGCGCACGGTATCCCAGGTTTGATTCCCGGTCAGAGATTTTTCCTACCTCGTGATGACTGTGTGTCGTCGTCGTCGTCGTCGTCGTCCGTCGTCGTCGTCGTCGTCCGTCGTCGTCGTCGTCGTCCGTCGTCGTCGTCGTCGTCCGTCGTCGTCGTCATCATCCATCCCCATTACGGTTGGAGGAAGTCAATGGCAAACCACCTCCACTAGGACCTTGCCTAGTTCAGCAGTGCGGGTCTCCCGCCTCATCCCCTATTCTCCTCGGAGTATGGGACATAATCTACGCACTGACCTTTCCAATGATTTAACATGCAAACTTGGGGAAGAAGTGGAATTATTCACTGATTTGTGTCATGAGATAATAACCTACACAAGTCATTTATAGATGAGGCACAACAGGAAATGACAGGTAAACTCGGATGCAAGAGGCTCAGTTCGAAATTTGCGAAAATGTAGAAACTAAGATGGATACTATTAATGAGTTGCAGTCTTTATGCAAAGATCTGCCAGTAATAGTACAGAAGCTGCCAGTAAAATTGAGTAATTTATTTTTAGGCACTAAGTTCATAAAAAATGCACAAGAAAAAACGAAAAGGAGGTAAAAAATTTAAAGAAGGCCGTACAAGAGCATAAGACCTATGTCGAAGCAGTTGAAGAGGTAGTAAAGGAAAGAGATTGTTACAATTCAGCTATGTTTATAGGCTGTGGAACAACAATCTAATGTTGCAGATGTCTCAAGAGACACACCAGTAGCAACCAATCGGGTGCAGTCAGGTGGAATAGATAGCAGTAATATTAGCCATTTGCTACCAGCCTCTCAGACAGAGAAGAAAGGAATTAATTACAAAATGCAGCATGTACTGCCAATGTCAGAACCAGTTGCGCAAACATATCCAAAGTATAATAGTGTACCGTACATTCGAACAATGCCATGGCAGCTACAGACAATACTGCATTTGTGCCTATTAGCCGATGAGAGACTACATCATAGACAGTTTCCGATTGTTTAAACAGAGGGTAAGAGAACTAACCCCGTAGTGTTTATCAGAGCTTTTCGTAATGTTACATTGCAACTAGACAGAAGCACAGATGATCTGGTTCATTGTGGGGTACACAACAGGCAATATTTTGTTGTGGGCCATCCGATGAGCAATTTGAACAGACTTTCTTGGACAAATATTGATCCACAGCAGTCCAAGACAAGCTACGTCTAGAGGTTTTCAACCCATCGCCATTTTGTAAACGTGGGGGACTGAGGAAGTATTTCAGAAAATACTTAAACGAAACAACATATTAGACAAATTCAGTTTCCCATGTGGAAATAGTGAAAATATTTAAGTCACTTGCCCATCCACTTTGGGAAAAAGCTGACTACAGCACCTGAAAATGATTTAGAATATTCCTTATCCTTATTCATCTGGATTGAGCTGATATATAAAGAGGGGCCGCCGCAACTACAGAACATTAGTACACAGTGTGTGCCTCCGCAAAATAGTCAATGGCAGCAGCAAACAGCATGGTTGGCACCCATATGCCTTGTGTAACAAACAGTAATACAAGAAATAATTATGGTAACATGGAAAACCAAAAGTACAAATGGGGTTGCAAAGGAAATTGCAAACTGAATTACAATAGACGGGCTTATACCGAACAGCAGGGCTGTGGCCACCAAGATCACAAAGCAACCTCCCCCTGCCCCAGGTGGCAATACAGTAATTGGCAGGAACTGACTACAAATAGACCATCTGGCAGTCATCCACATGGTAATTATCATCAACAGAATAACAATTAAATATCCAGTAGGTGTCAAGGCACTAAGTGAATTTTATTCTAGGGCAATGCAAGACACAGACTGGTGAGATCAAACCCATAACGTGCAGGTAGTTGAAGTTATTCACAATGAAGAGGCTAATCCCCCAGTCAATCAGAAAACTCAGACAGGTCATGATAAGTCCCCTTTCGCATAACGAAAGTGCCCGCGAAAGGCAAAGGTCCCGAGTTCGAGTCTCGGTGGGGCACACAGTTTTAATCTGCCAGGAAGTTTCATATCAGCGCACACTCCGCTGCAGAGTGAAAATCTCATTCTGGAAACATCCCCCAGGCTGTGGCTAAGCCATGTCTCCACTATATCCTTTCTTTCAGGAGTGCTAGTTCTGCAAGGTTCGCAGGAGAGCTTCTGTAAAGTTTGGAAGGTAGGAGACGAGATACTGGCAGAAGTAAAGCTGTGAGTACCGGGCGTGAGTTGTGCTTCGGTAGCTCAGATGGTAGAGCACTTGCCCGCGAAAGGTAAAGGTCCCGAGTTCGAGTCTCGGTCGGGCACACAGTTTTAATCTACCAGGAAGTTTCTTTTCTAAGTACGTAGTTTCACAAACAAACAAAGAAGTGTGCACAAAGAGTTTACCCAGTTACAGTATTCTGTGGTGTGTAGACAACGTATTTCAGTAGCAGAAGAGGGGGGAGGAAAAAAAAAGTGTCTTTCCATTCCCTGTTACCATTCCTTGTAGCTCAGTAGACACATTTCAAGTAGACTTGAGAGATGCAGGGCTAAGCATAGCTATGTTTGATTGTGTTGGTTAATGCATAGTGGAGATTTCTACTCTTTTGTTAGCAGTCTGGATTTACAGATGCATGATTCATATATATATATATATATATATATATATATATATATATGATGTAAATAAAATAGAAAGAAACTTCCCCATGGGAAAAATATATTAAAAACAAAGATTCCAAGACTTACCAAGTGGGAAAGCGCCGGCAGACAGGCACATGAACAAAACACACAAACACACACACAGAATTCTGTGTGTGTGTGTGTGTGTTTGTGTGTTTTGTTCATGTGCCTGTCTGCCGGCGCTTTCCCGCTTGGTAAGTCTTGGAATCTTTGTTTTGTGTGTTTTGTTCATGTGCCTGTCTGCCGGCGCTTTCCCGCTTGGTAAGTCTTGGAATCTTTGTTTTTAAGAACAAAGATTCCAAGACTTACCAAGCGGGAAAGTGCTGGCAGACAGGCACATGAACAAAACACACACACAGAATTGTGCCTGTGTGTGTGTGTGTGTGTGTGTGTGTGTGTGTGTGTGTGTGTGTGTGTGTGTGTGTGTGTGTGTGTGTGTGTGTGTGTGTGCGCGCGCGCGCGCGAGTGTACACCTGTCCTTTTTTTTCCCCTAAGGGAAGTCTTTCTGCTCCCGGGATTGGAATGACTCCTTACCCTCTCCCTTAAAACCTACATCCTTTCGTCTTTCCCTCTCCTTCCTGAAGAAGCAACCATCGGTTGCGAAAGCTAGCAATTCTGTATGTGTGTTTGTGTGTTTTGTTCATGTGCCTGTCTGCCGGCGCTTTCCCGCTTGGTAAGTCTTGGAATCTTTGTTTTTAATATATTTTTCCCATGTGGAAGTTTCTTTCTATTGTACTGTTGCACGAGCTCAAAGAATAAGAGAGTTGTCTGTTCATGACAAATCTGCAAGAGACAAACAGCTTTGAATCGTCTGAGAAAATGTCAAGTATTGTGTATTTAAAATATCATAAGATATTACATGTGTCCCAAATGCGAAAATAAAATCCTAAAGGACATAAATTAGTACTGAAATGTTTTCTGTACAAGTTGTAAATGTTATAATGAATCTAGATGTGAATATGTATGAATTGTACCATATATGTACCCAATGTGTCAGCAACACATATATATAGGCTTATGTGTGAAATTATGTATGTATTGAAAACAGACGTCAAAAGGAACTACTCAGTTACTAAACACTCGGTGTGTTCAGTACAAAGGTTGAATTTATGTGTGTTATAGTGAGTGCTTACAATGAGCCAAACGCTTTTGGTTCGTTTTTAGCAGCAATGGACCTCTGGCTTTGTTACAAGGGACAGCGTAATGCGAAAATGTTTAAGGACGTAACTGTAATTTGGTGAGTTTTGACACGGTGCTGAATATATGGCCTGTCGTTGGACACTGAAATGCGTGACATGTGACGTGGTTCAACAGTAACAGCTCAGAAATGATGGGCCTTTGTATTGCAGCATTGAAACTCTCAACCACAAATTCGCGTATACACACTATCCTATAGAGCAGCTCTGTGGACATTTTGATGATTTGAAATTCATAATTATCTAGAAACTGTGAAAACAAACTATATCACCCAGCCATGTTGTACCAACGGACATATGAGGTGCGTGCAAACAAACATTGCTTAACGTGTATGAGTGTAGCCCTGCAAGAAGCATTTAGCGGTTACTCTGCGATAATGGGAGAGCTGGCATATCTAGGATATATGTTAAAATAAAACTGCCCTTCAATAAAGTATTTAAAACGCCAGTCAGGCCAAAGGTACAATATAAGTCATAACTGAAAATTAATTTTAACATGTTATGATTGCATATAGAAAGGGTACCCCCCTCCCCCTACTGTATACTGTCGTTCAGTAATCGTGGACCTGACAGTATACGGGGGGGGGGGGGGGGGGGGGGAGGGGGCAATTGTATTAGAACTTATGCTGGTCGACCTATATGGGTATATGGTTCCCCCCCCCCCCCCCCCCCTCCAGTGTTTATTTTTATCCATTCATTCGCCTGAGTAGTTTACGGCAAAGATTAATATGCAGTATGCCCGCAGCAATCAAGCCTGTGGAGCTAGCAAGAAAAGATGAAAAACATTAATTTTCTTATGTTTGTAAAAACTCCTGTCGGATGTTTCATTGATCTTGTACTGTCTGTCTTTTCCTGTACATGATAGATAGAGGATGTGGGTTTCTGTTTAGTTCACTAATAATGTGGAATATAATAATTGGTATAGTATGAAGTCAACTTCACTTATGAGTTACTTATTTCACGTATCTGTCTGCCTGCCTGCCTGCATTACCAGTACCTGTAATACTTCAGAGAAGCAAGACATTTAAGGAGAGCAAGCTGGACTCGTCAAAGAAGAGGAGGAGGTAAATAATTTGATGGCTTGATAAACTGTCATCTAATAATCCAATGCTATATGTTCCAGATTTTTCATGTATACAAAAAATCATAAGCCTTACTGGCTGGGAGTGTACTTCGCTGTGCGTAAATTAGCTGACATACACGCTCTTGAGCAAATTCACTATTGTTCCGCCTCTTGTGAAGTGCCAGTAAATTTCCATCATAATTATTATTCCTAAAATTATTAATTAAGCCCTAGAACAGAAAACCTTTGAGTTGGTACCATAAAGATAATGATTACATTTTGTAAAAGCAAATACAACTGCTAGTGTGCCCAGTCCAGCAGTAGAATAAGCTCTTACACAGTCTGGTCGAGTGCTGGAGGCAAGCCCTTCACTATAAATTGTGGGCTTCCCTCTGTCTCCATGGACATGTCCAGATGGTATAAGATTTTAGAGTTCACCAGTGCTTGTTTGATTGTGTCAAGTGCAACTGGCATTTCCTGAACCAGAACCATTGTTTTTGCTTCATTAGTAGTTTCATCCAGCTCACCGTTCACTATAAAGAAAGTCAAACTAAGAAAGGCTCTAAGCTGCTTCCTTGTTCTGGAGGGTGGTGAGTTTCCTTGTGTACTGGTAGTTCTGCTTTCCAACAAGATACCTCAAGGTGTTGTCATACGCCCAAGGAATCTGATTCACTCCATGCCCGACTTTGACTTCCAGAGCTTGGCAATAATTCTAGCATTTAAAAATTTCTTTACCGCTATTATAAGGTGAATGTACCCTTCCAACATCTGAGTAGCTATGAATATATCGTCCACATTCATTGTTACCATATCCAATAAATCGGGACCGAGAAGGAAAATCTCTAAAGTGGTACCATCTTCCAGCATGTGGAGGGTACTGAGAAACAGTCTGAAAAGCTGGTAAGGGGTGTTGCAGGGGAGGTTGTTCTGAGAAATAATTATTAAGTAAAAGTTTGATACATTGCACCATTTCCAATTTATTTAGCATTAAAGTTAGCCAATCAGGTTGTTGCACCCACACATGCAAGTAGTCTGCCAAATGTGGTGTCACCAAATGAATTCTTTGGTTGGTTTCCTCAAACCAAACGTACTTAGTTTTTCCTCATCTAGCTTAAATTTACCAATTCCGAAAAAGGTGCATTTTAACTGGTAATGAGCAGTTCAGCAAGTGGTAACTCACAGATAAGTGGTAACTCACAAATGTCTGTGCACTACCACATTTTAGCATGTTCAGGTGCTTGAATTTGCATGTGTGATGACCTGATTAGCAAACTTAAATGCTAAATAACTCAGAAATGTCCTAACATACCATTTTTTTCTTAATAATTATGTTCAGCACAACCTCCCCTGCAACACCCCTTCAAGCTTTTTGGACTGTTTCTAAACATCCTGAATAAGTGCAGTGTATTTCAGTGATTCTTCTGCTATCTGAATCTGTCGTAGGAGGTTCTTAAATCAATGTTAATCAAAAATGTGACCCCATGAAACGTCTGCATTTGTCCATCTAACAAGGAGAGGTCCCCAGCCATGGGATCGACTTTTTGATACCATATGTACAGTGATGTCACACCTCACAGCCATTCATTCTGGAGGGCACTTGTTTGCAACTAATCGACAAATATTAAATTTCAGAATTTTACATGACGCTGAATATTGTTAAAAAAGTATTTTTTTACAATATGATTGTACAGTGTAATGGATAGGGTTGTAGGTTCATATACTGTCAGGTACTTTAATTTTCTTTTATTTTTAAATCTTTATGGAAAGGACTTTGATCATTATTTGTATCCAGTTAACACATATTTAAATGTAATTTTTTTATTTCTATTCCTTTGTCACATGATTTTAATCATCTATGACTTTTTTATTTGTTCTCAATTTTTCTTTTTTTTCCACTCAGAATATTTGTGAATGTGAATTTAATTATATAAAATAATGGAAAATTCAGGATGAAAGGTAACAATATTATTAAAACGAAAGTTGCCACACACACACACACACACACACACACACACACACACACACACACACACAGAGAGAGAGAGAGAGAGAGAGAGAGAGAGAGAGAGAGAGAGAGAGAGAGAGAGAGAGAGAGAGAGAGAGGGGGGGGGGGGGCAAACACAACTCGCACGCCGACTTCAGTCCCAGGGGACTGAAACCACGCTGCGATCAGCATCACCAGTGCAAATGGGAATGGAAACTGGGAACTGGGTGGAGGTAAGGAGGAGGCTGGGTCGAGGAGGGGGAGGGATAGTATAGTGGGGGTGGCGGGAGAGGTGGGGGGGGGGGGGGAGTAGCAGAAAAAGAGAGAAGTAAAAAGACTGGGTGTGATGGTGGAATGAGGGCTTTGTAATGATGGAATGGGAACAGGGAAGGGACTGGATTTATAGTCAAGTCATCTGTTTATTTATTATAATATTTAAATACTTGAAAATGCTGATCTATCAGGTAAAAAAACAAAAGATGATATAATCTATTCTGATTGTGCAATGGCGTCAAAAATGTATTTTTCCTCACAAGATGTGCATTTTTTATGGTTATCGCCATACAAATATTTAAAACATAGCTTAAATTCCTTTTGCACTGTGGACAAAGTAAGGGAGATGAAGATGTAAATGAATGAAGGGGGTATAAGTAATACAAAATTCAACTAAAATGAGGAGCAGAAATAATTAATGCAATAACATGGCCAAAAAAACAGGATGATAAAATGAAAGAAATTAGATTGAAATTAATACATAAAATTAAAAAATTAATTAAACTCACAGAAACAAAGATATCAAATGGAATGGAAAAAGAGTGAAGGGATAAAAATGATGATAACCGAAGTTAGATATGATGATTGAATGATGTGACAAAGGAACAGAAATAAAAAATTACATTTAAACCTGTTAATTGGATAAAACAAAGATCAAAGTCATTTCAATAAAAGTTTAAAAACAAACAACGAATTAAGTATCTTGAGATTCGAATCCATGACTGTCTTCACATTTAGGCCATACATTATCCATTACACTAAGCAACCAGTCCATCTGGCATTGCTTTTTTTAATGCTATTAAGCATCATGCAAAATTCCAAAAAATTTTGCGTCAATTACTCGCAAATGAGGATGCACCATCAACCTACATCACCATATAGATGGTTTCAAAAAGTTGACCTCACCAGTGGGGACCTGTCCCTGTAAGTTCTTGGGTCTGATTCGTACTGGAACCAAGTGTCCAGTACAAGCTGGATGTTGCCCTTTGGCTTAGTTTCAGCCAGGAGTGGGCTACAATATTAGATTAGTTTTCGTTCCATAGATCCGTGTTGAGGAGATCCTCCTGGATGTGGAACATGTCACCTTTTTTTATTTTTTATTTATTTATTTCTTTTTTTTAAGCTGAAATAACAATACTAATAGTATAAATATATACAACACATCATTTGTTTCTATTAAAAAATTCGTCAGTGGAGTAGAAGGAGTTGGCCACTAGTAAGTCTTTCAGGCTCCTTTTAAACTGATCTCTATTTGTAACTAAATTTTTTATGTTTGCTGGCAAATTATTGAAGATGAGTGTTCCTGAGTAGTGGACCCCTTTTTGAACTAAAGTAAGTGCTTTTAAGTACTTGTACAGATCATTTTTGTTCCTGGTATTGTATGTATGAACTGAGCTGTTTGTTGGAAAAAGAGATATATTATTTAGGACAAATTTCATTAAGGAGTAAATATACTGAAAGGCAATAGTTAGTGTACCCAGTTCTTTGAAGAGATTTCTACAAGACATCCGTGAGTTTACTCCACAAATAATACGTATTACACGCTTTTGGACTCTGAAAACTTTTGTTTGACTTGAAGAGTTACCCCAAAATATTATACCATATGACATTATGGAATGAAAGTAGGCAAAGTATGCAAGCTTTTTCACTTTTATGTCGCCTATGTCTGCTAACACTCGAATTGCAAATACATGATATGGTGAAAATGATGGCTCAATACTTTCCCACAACAGTATTCTACGAATTTCCTTAGACGTGTCTGACCATTTGACCCACAGAGAGGAGTAAAAGGCAATGCAATATATTTTATGGGGAATGACTTCCATGTGGTACTCATACTCATGGGTAGTGGCTGTCTCTGTACATCACAGTAATAGGCTGACAAATTCAGCTTGCTTTGAGATATTTTCATTCGGTCATCTTGTTACTAATGTATTCCTCAGTACAAGGAGCCCCTAAATTGGTAGAATAATGACTGTTGAAGTGTCGAATTTTTCTCCTAACCACTTTAATTTTTAATCCTTGGCAGCATGTGCCATGGCTAATCTCGGTTTGTAACAAGTCCATAGAAATATGCTTCCTATTAGTATTTAAGCGGCATTTGTCTGTAGTGAGGTCAACATCTAAAATACAATGCATTATGAAGCTTTTTATGACTAGAGATGTACAATGTACAGCTTCATTCCATAGCACAATAGGAAGGTGGGTTTTTGTCTGTACACTGCATGATCTGGTGCTTATGGCTCCCATAATCTGACAGTTTTGCTGCTGGTACCTTATTTACTTCAATAATTCTGCTGAACAAGTTAGTGGAAACATTATTCACTGTAGCTCGTGTAAGAGTTGTTGTTATAGTTGGTATTTTGCTAACAATAGCATTCACAGCAGCCTGTGATACAGTCTTAAGCTGTTCATTGCATTTATTGAAACTGGAACGTAACTTGATCCTGATTTTTTCCACAACATTGTACCTCAGGACATGTACTAATACTCATTTGTTTGGTTGTGACTGTACTCTTGTTGTCTACTGGCAGACGAGCTCACCTTGTTAACTGTTTTCACTCTCAAGTCGTCTTTTATAAGAACTGTAGAAGCTAGTGAATCAGTTTCTTCTTGGTTTCTACCTGCAACTTTGCTCTAAGAATTTGAAATACATCCTTGTGTGATATGGACTCATCCCAATACCTTGTCTTGTTAAAGTATTCCTCAAAGTACTTATGTAAACTACATTGGCATGTATGGAAGTGTCTGGGGTTAAAAACTTCCTTCATTAGCCTTTCTTGTACTGAAGCAGACCAGTACTTCAAGTGAAACCCTCTTTCAAACTGCTCATGTGTTTGTCTGATACCTGACTGGTTCTTTAACACCTGATTAGGTTGTTATTGAGTACTAAATTGAAGTGTGTTATCTGGTGCAAGTCCGACCAATGGGGTAACTTGAATTATATCTTAACTTCGGACAATTCTTTCCTCCCTTGCTCCCTGCCGCCGTTGGATAAGCAGTTGCAGCAGCAAGTCGCATAACCCTAGATTACTTGTTTGTTAGATAGTTTAATTAATTTCTTTGCGTGTTTTTGGGTACTTGCATTGTTTAAGTCATATATTTCGGGCGTATTATAGTATTTGAGGGTTGTAGCATCGCGCCTTAGTACCTGAATAGTGTAAATTCGCGTAGTCGTCTGTCTTCTGTTTTTGTTGTGAACGGCCAGTGTCGGTTGGTCAGTCAGTGTGCTCCCTGCCGCCGTTGGATAAGCAGCTGCAGCAGCAAGTCGCATAACCCTAGCTTACTTGTTTGTTAGATAGTTTAATTAATTTCTTTGCGTGTTTTTGGGTACTTGCATTGTTTAATTCATATATTTCGGGCGTATTATAGTATTTGACAGTTGTAGCATCGCGCTTTAGTGTTTACTTCGTAGATTCTTATTTAAATTGTGTGTGAGTTTCGTATAGGAGGTGCAATTTTGAGTTTTAGTTACTGTAATCGTAAATTCAGCAGATTGTAGTGCAGTCGTTAGGCATTTGTACAGGTTAGTTGATACATTCTTTGCGTGTTTCGCTTGCGTTATCTAGGCACGGACTCGTGTTTCAGTAACTGTTGTTCAACATCGATTAGAATGGACAGGGACTGCGATTGCTGTGTTCGGATGAGGGCTGACTTGGCATCCCTTCGCTCACAGCTGCAATCGGCGCTGACTTCGGTCGCGCAGCTTGAGGCTGTTGCCAATGGGCACCACTGTGGGGAGCCGGACTTGGGTATCACGGGGATGTCAACCTCGTCCCGTCTGTCCCCAGATCGGTCTGCCGCTGTGGTTGGCCCGGTTGCTGCCCGCAGTGGGGCTGAGCCCTCGCCTGTGGTTGATTGGGAGGTCGTTCCAAGGCGTGGCAGGCAGCGAAAGGCATCCCCGGAGGCTGATCAGAAAGCCTCCCCGGTGCGTCTGACAAACCGGTTTCAGGCACTGTCTCTGGCTGAGCCAGATGCAGCTGCCTGCCCTGTTTCAGAGGATCATTCTCAGCCTTCAAGGTCCGGGCAATCGCAGAGGGTGGGCTTACTGGTAGTTGGGAGCTCCAATGTTAGGCGCGTAATGGGCCCCCTTAGGGATACGGCGGCTAAGGAGGGGAAGAAATCCACCATGTGCATTCCGGGAGGAGTCATTCCTGATGTGGAAAGGGTCCTTCCGGATGCCATGAAGAGCACAGGGTGCAGCCAGCTGCAGGTGGTGGCACATGTCGGCACTAATGACGTGTGTCGCTTTGGATCTGAGGAAATTCTCTCTGAATTCCAGCGGCTATCTGATTTGGTGAAGGCTGCCGGTCTTGCTTACGAAATGAAGGCAGAGCTCACCATCTGCAGCACCGTTGACAGAACCGACTGCGGACCTTTGGTGCAGAGCTGGGTGGAGGGTCTGAATCAGTGGCTCAGACGGTTTTGCGACCGTATTGGCTGCAGATTCCTTGACTTGCGCCATAGGGTGGTGGGGTTTCGGATTCCGCTGAATAGGTCAGGAGTTCACTACACTCATCTGGCGGCTACAAGGGTAGCGGAGGCTGTGTGGCGTGGACTGGGTGGTTTTTTAGGTTAGAAGGCCTCGGGAAAGTGCGGGATGGGCTGCAATGTCAAAGGGTGCTTGGCAATTACAGGACGTGCTTGGTTCAAGGAACAGTCGGAATTATAGTTGTAAATTGTTGTAGTTGCGCTGGAAAAAGTCCCTGAGCTTCAAGCGCTAATAGAAAGCACAGAAGCTGATATCGTTATAGGTACAGAAAGCTGGCTAAAGCCTGAAATAAGTTCTGCAGAAATTTTTACGAAGTCTCAGACAGTGTTCAGGAAAGATAGATTAGGCAGAATTGGTGGTGGAGTGTTTGTGTCTGTCAGTAGTGGTTTATCTTGTAGTGAAGTCGAAGTAGATACTCCGTGCGAATTGGTGTGGGTGGAGGTTATACTTAACAGCCGAATTTTAATAATTGGCTCCTTCTACCGACCCCCAGACTCCGATGATACAGTTGCGGAACAGTTCAGAGAAAGTTTGAGTCTCGTAACAAATAAATACCCCACTCATACGGTTATAGTTGGTGGGGACTTCAACCTACCCTCGGTATGTTGGCAAAAATACTTGTTCAGAACCGGTGGTAGGCAGAAAACGTCTTCCGAGATTGTCCTAAATGCTTTCTCCGAAAATTATTTCGAGCAGTTAGTCCACGAACCCACGCGAATTGTAAATGGTTGTGAAAACACACTTGACCTCTTAGCCACAAACAATCCAGAGCTGATAGAGAGCATTATGACTGATACAGGGATTAGTGATCACAAGGTCATTGTAGCTAGGCTCAATACCATTTCTTCCAAATCCATCAGAAACAAACGCAAAATAATTTTATTTAAAAAAGCGGATAAAGTGCCACTAGAAGCCTTCCTAAAACACAACTTCCATTCCTTCCGAACTGACTATGCGAATGTAGACGAGATGTGGCTCAAATTCAAAGATATAGTAGCAACAGCAATTGAGATATTCATACCTCACAAATTGGTAAGAGATGGAACGGATCCCCCGTGGTACACAAAAAAGGTCCGAACGCTGTTGCAGAGGCAACGGAAAAAGCATGCGAAGTTCAGAAGAACGCGAAATCCCGAAGATGGGCTAAAATTTACAGACGCGCGAAATTTGGCGCGTACTTCGATGCGAGATGCCATTAATAGGTTCCACAACGAAACATTGTCTCGAAATTTGGTAGAAAATCTGAAGAAATTCTGGTCGTATGTAAAGTACACAAGCGGCAAGACGCAGTCAATACCTGCGCTGCGCAGTGCCGATGGTACTGTTATCGACGACTTTGCCGCTAAAGCGGAGTTATTGAACGCAGTTTTCTGAAATTCCGTCACCAGGGAAGACGAATGGAATATTCCAGAAGTTGAAACACGAACATCTGCTAGCATGAGTCTCTTAGAAGTAGATACTTGAGGGGTTGCGAAGCAACTCAAATCGCTTGACACGGGCAAGTCTTCAGGTCCAGATTGTATACCGATTACATTCCTTTCAGATTACGCTGATACAATAGCTCCCTACTTAGCACTCATATACAACCGCTCGCTCACCGCTCACCGCTCCTACAGATTGGAAAATTGCGCAGGTCGCACCACTGTTCAAGAAAGGTAGTAGGAGTAATCCATTTAACTACTGACCTATATCATTGACGTCGGTTTGCAGCAGGATTTTGGAACATATACTGTATTCAAACATTATGAATCACCTCGAAGGGAACGATGTATTGACACATAATCAGCATGGCTGCAGAAAACATCGCTCTTGTGCAACGCAGCTAGCTCTTTATTCGCACGAAGTAATGGGCGCTATCGACAGGGGATCTCAAGTTGATTCCGTATTTCTAGATTTCCAGAAAGCTTTTGACACCGTTCCTCACAAGCGACTTCTAATCAAGCTGCGGAGCTATGGGGTATCGTCTCAGTTGTGCGACTGGATTCGTGATTTCCTGTCAGGAAGGTCGCAGTTCGTAGTAATAGACGGCAAATTGAGTAAAACTGAAGTGATATCAGGTGTTCCCCAGGGAAGCGTCCTGGGACCTCTACTGTTACTGATCTATATAAATGACCTGGGTGACAATCTCAGCAGTTCACTTAGATTGTTCGCAGATGATGCTGTAATTTACCGTCTAGTAAGGTCATCCGAAGACCAGTATCAGTTGCAAAGCGATTTAGAAAAGATTGCTGTATGGTGTGTCAGGCACTAAATAACAAAAAGTGTGAGATGATCCACATGAGTTCCAAACGAAATCCGTTGGAATTCGATTACTCGATAAATAGCACAATTCTCAAGGCTGTCAATTCAACTAAGTACCTGGGTGTTAAAATTACAAACAACTTCAGTTGGAAGGACCACATAGATAATATTGTCGGGAAGGCGAGCCAAAGGTTGCGTTTCATTGGCAGGACACTTAGAAGATGCAACAAGTCCACTAAAGAGACAGCTTACTCTACACTCGTTCGTCCTCTGTTAGAATATTGCTGCGCGGTGTGGGATCCTTACCAGGTGGGATTGACGGAAGACATCGAAAGGGTGCAGAAAAGGGCAGCTCGTTTTGTATTATCACGTTATAGGGGAGAGAGTGTGGCAGATATGATACACGAGTTGAGATGGAAGTCATTACAGAATAGACGTTTTTCGTCGCGGCGAGACCTTTTTACGAAATTTCAGTCACCAACTTTCTCTTCCGAATGCGAAAATATTTTGTTGAGCCCAACCTACATAGGTAGGAATGATCATCAAAATAAAATAAGAGAAATCAGAGCTCGAACAGAAAGGTTTAGGTGTTCGTTTTTCCCGCTCGCTGTTCGGGAGTGGAATAGTAGAGAGATAGTATGATTGTGGTTCGATGAACCCTCTGCCAAGCACTTAAATGTGAATTGCAGAGTAGTCATGTAGATGTAGATGATGTAGATCATTCACATGATCTGTGATTGCATTACACAAATCAGCCAAATCTTGGCCCAAAGTCGATGTAATGTTACTGAATTCAGGTTTTAACCAGTTCACCCAAACTGTTACACTTGGGTGATGCATCAGTACTTATTTGTTGCAGAGCCGTTTTAAGCTCAGAATCTATTTTTTTTAATATACTTTTTAGATATCCAAGATACATATTCACAAATAAATTTCTGACTCTGTAGTTCAAATAGTTCCATTATTTTAGTTTCGTCTTCAGTAGTCAATTCGTCTACCCTGGTGGGTAGCTGCCAGACGTTTTCACTCGGCACAGATTATGCTGAATGTATGGATCCTGTGTTGTCAGCCAATCTCCGTAATGTTTCAGGTAGGCCCTCTTGTGCAGACTTTAATTCTGTAATCTGAGATTTCAGGGTATCGTGCTTATCTCCACATTCCTTAGCAATAGCTTCCTGCTTATCACCTAATTCTGTGACAATTTTACTGGCAATAATTTTGTGTTTTGATGACATTTGTATCTGTGTGTACGAAGTCTTGCATATGCAGCTCAAGGTTCTACACTTTGTAAGAACCATCACTTAAATTTCCTAACTAGTTCTGATAACGGGTCTATATACTGATTTGTTTGCAGCAAATTTTCATTGCCAGAAGCACATAATTATACTATGCTTGCTGGCTGCTCACTATTTCCAACCACCAGATTGACAACTTCATCATTATCGGCATGCGAGCCAACAACACTATGTTCATCAGGCTCCACAGTCATTTGTTTCATGATCTTAACCATACTATGAAACAATTAAAATCTTAAAAAATTCTTACTTCCTATACACAGCTACAGTTACAGAAAACTTTAAGTGAATTATTGTAAAGTAAAGTTCATGCAGTTAACAATGAAATTTTAAAAAAAGCACAATTTCATGATAATTGCCCATCTTGTAAGTCCTGTGAAAAGAGTCTTGTACATGATGGATTCTCTGAGTTCGTAACTGTTATTCTCACTAATCTGAAAATAGCTCCTCCTTGTGGACTTTGAACCAGCTTTGTAGAGCAATGTAGTCACACAATACTAGACCAAGAATAAGCAAAGGTATCTGACCTTTATTTCTGTGCCCCACTGCTCCAATACACATTCTTTTGTTTGTGGCTGGAGGTTTTGTGTTAATTATATTATCTCCATGCGGCCTTTGGAATAATTCCATGAAACGCAAAGACATAAAATTTTGTCAAAAAGTGACATTTTACATACACATTTACTTCTATACCTACATCTACATCTACATCTATATCCTGCAAACCACCATGAAGTGCATGGCAGAGTGTATGTCCCAATGTACTAGTTATTATGGTATCCTCTCGTTCCTTTCACATATGGAGTGCATGAAGAATGATTGTTTGAATGCCTCTGTGTATGCAGTAATCATTCTAGTCTTATCTTCACAATCCCTATGAGAATGACACATAGGGGATTGGAGTATATTACTAAGAGTCATCATTTAAAGCTGGTTCTTGAAATTTTGTTAGTATACTTTCTTGGGATAGTTACATCTATCTTAACACTTTGCCATCCGGCGACACCACAGTGGTGTCGTGCGTGAAATAGCGGTCAAAGGCTGGTGACACCACAGTGGTGTCATGTGCGTAGTATCGTGCAGGGGCTGGTGACAGCACTTTAGTATCTTTTTCATTCTGTTGGTGTTTTATTTAGGTAAAAATAAGTTATATAAATCAACAAGTTTTTTGTTTTTATAAGTACTTGTGCACTTTCATCATGGCAGATGAAAGAGACGATATGATTATTTACAATTAATGTACTGACGTCTTGTCTGACGTTCCGGACAACTTGGCTGATTGAGAAGAAGACATTGGATATCCAAAAAATGAAAGTGAAGCAGAATCGTTGGAAGATAGTGAAATATATCCAAGCTGCATTTGACAAATGCTACAGTTGCCACCTGTTTTGGATGAATCAGACAAAAAAGACATTATGATTTACTGAGGACCAATAATAAATTTGAAGAATCTCTGGAGCCACACACATTTCCCAACAATACACAGAGTGTCATAGATATCGTATAATTATATATTGGGAACAATCTATTTGAATATATTAGCAACAGAACCAACAAGTATTACAGTCAAAATCGTGTTAGAAGAAAACTGGAGAAAAAAATGCCAACTTTGTCGACAATATGGGACCCAAACTTAGAAAATGGTTTGGGCTTACTATCCTTATGGGAATTGTAAAAAAAAAAAAAAAAAAAAAGGCAAGGAACAATGATTACTGGTCAACGAGTCCATTGATAGACACCCTGACATTTTGTGAAATGATGTCCCGCAAATGATTCAGACAAATATTATCATTTTTACATTTTTCCGACAACAACAATAACCCGGATAATGCTGACCAGCATTTCAAAGTGCAACTCGTAAGTGATTATTTTTCCAAAAAGTTTACAGAAACTTTTAGTATAAGTCGAAACATCTCAATTGATGAAGGAATGATACCGTGGCATGGGCAGTTAAATTTTAAAGTTTACAATACATCAAAAATTACGGCATACTAATTTGGATGCAGTGTGATTCAAGTATGGGATACATTTCCTCATTCAAGATATATTGTGCTGCTGGACAACCTTTAGCAAAAACTGTGATGGAACTATTGACACCTTCTTATGGAAAGTTGCATTACCTCTACATAGGTAATTATTATAACAACGTAGAACTTACAGAGAAGTTACTTGCAAAGAAAATTTGAGTTTGAGGAACAATACAGCAAAGTAGAGGATGTCCAGAAAAATTAAAACGCACAAAAGTCAATGTTTTTGAAGCTTGTCATCAACAGAAAGGTGACAAGTGGCCAGTGACAAGCCAAGTAACCCGAATTAGTGCTGCCGACGCCATGCAAATAAATTTGTATGATATGTGTGAATGGAAAAGTGTTAAGAGTTTTCGGTTCTGTTTCCTCAGTATCTCTGTGACACTCTTGCATAGACTAAACAAACCTGTGACCATTTGTGCTGCCCTTCTCTGTACATGTTCAATATCCTCTGTTAGTCCTATTTGGTACGGATTCCACACACTTGAGCAATATTCTAGAACTGGTCACATGAGTGATTTGTAAGCACTCACCATTGTAGACAGATTGCACTTCCCCAGTGTTCTACCAATAAACTGAAGTCTATCACCTGCTTTACCCACGACTGAGCCTGTGTGATCATTCCATTTCATATCCCTACAAGGTGTTGCTCCCAGATATTTAAATCATGAAAAATCCAAGATGAAATGTAACTATGTTACACCCAGGTATTTGTATTTAGAAGGCCATTTCCAACAGTGACTAATTGATATTATAGTCATAGGATACTATATTTTTTTCATTTTGGGAAGTGCACAGTTTTACATTTCTGAACATTTGAAGCAAGTTGCCAGACTTTGCACCACTTTAAAATCTTGTCAAGATCTGACTGAATATTTAAGCAGCTGCTTTCAGGTAGTACTTCATTATAGATAACTGCATCATCTGTTAAAAGTCTGAGGTTACTGTTAATATTGTCTACTAGGTCATTAATCTTCAAAATGAACAGCAAGGGTCCCAACACACTTCCCTGGGGCACACCTGAAGTTACTTCTACATCTACGACACTTTATCCAAGATAACACGCTGTGACCTCCCTACCAAAAGGTCCTCAGTCCAGTCACAAATTTCACTTGATATCCCATAGGACTGTACTTTTGACAGTAAGCATAGGTATGCTATGAGTCAAATGGTTTTTGGTCATCAAGAAATACTTCATCCCCTGACTGCCTCAATCCAAAGCTTTCAGTATGTCGTGAGAAAAGCGCGAGTCATGCTTCATGTGATTGATGTTCTTGGAATTCATACTGGTTGGCACTGAGAAGGTCATTACATTTGAGCTCAGAATATGGTCTAAGATTCTACAGCAAATTGATAACAAGGATTTTGGGTGGTAGTTTTGTGGATCACTTCTTCTGCCCTTCTTGTAGACAGGCGTGACCTGTGCCTTTTTCCAAGAACTTGGCACAGTTTTTTGTTTGCAGGGTCTACAATAGATTATAGTTAAAAGAGGGGCTAACCTGGCTGCAGATTCAGTATAGGGTCTCACAGGGATTTTACTGGGCCTTGGAGATTTGTTCAATTTTAACAATTTCAGCTTTTTCTCAATGCCACAGACACTAATAATTATATCATTCACTTTTCATTTGGTACCAGAATTAAATTCTCCCACCTTTCCCTTTGTAAAGGAACATTTTAAAACAGAGTTAGGCATTTCAGCTTTTGCTTTGCTACCCTTGATTTCAGTTCCTGTATCATTTGCTTGGGAGTACACTGATTTTGATGCCACTAAGAGCCTTTACATACAAATAGAATTTCTGTGTGTTTTGTAAAATGTCATGTGACAATATTCTGCTTTGGTAGTCACTGAAGTATCAAGAATTCCTCTCTTGACAGCCAAACGCATTTCATTTGGCATCTCACTATCTATATCCCTTAGCGTTGTCTTCTTTTTTTCCCCCCCTCCCCCCCTCTCCACATGGAGGTTCCCTTCTACCTTCTATTATGAACTGGGCATATATCTTCTTGCTTCGTGGTCAACTGTTCCTTTAAAATAGAGCCAGAGTTCCTCTACATACTCCTGCCCTCTGTTGAAAGTTTCATGTTCCTCATTGAGATATGACACTACTGATTTTTATCTAGTTTACTATAAACATATGTATCTTTCTCCTTGTATTAGTTGTTCTTTGTACTTTGGTAATCATTGTTGTCAATACCGCATCATGTTCACTGATGTGGACATCCTCAAAGAGCTCAGGTTTATTTGTTGCCATTAGATCCTATATCTTCCTATCATAAGTGGGGTTCTAACTATCTGTTCTAGGTAGTTTCCAGAGAAGACATTTAGTAATGTTTCACAGGATGTCTTATCGCATCCACTACTAACAAAAATGTAATTTTCTGAATTAATCATTGAATTATTAAAATTTCCATCAATGATTACAGTATGACAGGGAACGAGCAAGAGAACTGAAGTTTTCTGTAAAATTTGAAGTTACATCAGGAGATGAGGCTGGGGGCGATGGAAGGATACAATTATCATTTTATGCCTACCCCTGATACTGAGCCATGCTCAGTCAGTCTCACATGCAGCTTCAATGTCTGCCTCGGTGGATGTGAGTTTCCTTTCTAGTGCAACAAATAAACCACATACATTTCCCATTTTCCTATCCTTTCGATACAGGCTTAAATTTTCCCCAAAAATCTCACTGCTATCAATTTCAGTTTTCAACCAACTTTCTGTACCTAATATTATGTGAGCATCACTTTTCATGAGCGCTTCAAAACCTGGCAGTTTGTTGGGAATGCTTCAGTAGTTAAGCATGAGGATTTTAGCACTGTCACCTGTGGGAGGCATTTCTTTCAATCTTACACTGATACTTCTTGGTTTCCTACAGCTGTTGTTATCTGGATTGGATGGAGAGTCATCTAATCTAAAAATCACTTGTGTTCACCCCACACGCAATCAACAACCTGAGTAGCAGTCTCTGCAGTGTAGTGCACACCAGACCCATTTAGGGGGACCCTTCAGTTCTCAACCATATGTCAACCATAAGTCCAAGAAATCACAGCTTGGATTGTCACAGAACTTTCAAAGTCTCTGGTTCAGTCCATCCACTTGAGTCATAACCAAAGGACCACTACCAGTGAGGCTGTATTTTGGCTGCTGTGGTGTGTTACAAGGCAGCGAACAAATAACTTTAAATTAAGCCCACTGATTATCTTTTAATCTGTTGAAATAACAGTTGCTAATTCCCTATAAGAATTGAAGCAAATAACAAAATGAGATTTCTATTAAGGCAACACATAAACATGTGAAAAATTACTATGAAGCTTAACTTCTAGGGCTATAAGACAGCCACTAAATTGCATGTAATATGTGGGTGTATAGCATGTGGAAAATAAGAGCATTATTTTTCTTCCATATAAAAAAAAAAAAAACTCTCAGCTATGTGAAGGAAACTTGTGTATGCTGAGAACAGGAACATTTATGGGAAAACAACAGGATAAGCACACTTGTCACTATGACAGGTAACAATGGAGTGTTAATATTAAAAACTGAAAGCATAGAGTTTAATAGCATCTCTTCTTAGGCATGGAATAAGAGCGTGCTCAGCACACCAGGGGGCAAGTGTGCAAACTTCTTTGATGGAACTTGGTGATCAGCTGATCATGCCGCAGAATGTACGATATCTGCCACTACCACATTAGTCACCTGTGGAGAAGCAGAGCATCATCTGCTTCCATCAGCCGTGATGCCATTGAGAAATCTTGATGAAAAATGGACGTGCCAGCCTGACTGCATTTTGTGCAGCAGCTGAGGTACCTGTGGTTCTTCAGGCAGTAGTTTGAACATAGAAGGAAGGGTTGGTTGTGTCAAAAAGTCATCAGACACAAACGTGAGCTTGACACAATTGATGGAGGTGGTGCTGTGTTTGCCCTTTAGCAGGATGTCCATTGTTGTATCCATATGAACAAGGACAGTTTGAGGTCCCCTATATGGTGGTGTGAGAGGTGCTTTAACTCTGTCTTATCGAAGCGTGATGTGAGTGCTTTTTGTTAATTCTTTATGGACAAATGAAGGACTTGAACTGTGTCGTAATGCCAGTTGAGGTCGCATTTGAGCAATTTATTATCTGAGTTGAGTTATTAATTCTGGTTTATGTAGAAGATCTCCCGATGATGCTCTTAGTATCTCCATAAACGAGCTCCATCCGTGACACATCAAGGTATGGCTTGTATACTGTTTGTAGTCTGAGAAGTACAAGGGGGTAAGGTCGTGGTCCAATTCATATCATAGCATGAGCAGTGCCAGCGCTCCACCATCCCATTTCTGACTGGGTGGTAGTTTGTGGTCAGGTGGTATGCTGTGCCACATAATTTGCATATCCGTGTGAAAAGTTCAGATTCAAACTGGCACCCTCTGTCAGTTGTTATATGTAGTGCACAATCAAATCGCGCAATCCATTCCGTCATAAATGCTGCTGCCAGTATCTCAGCAGAGGTATTGTCTACAGATTGCTTCAGGCCAGTGTGTGAATCTATCGATAATTATTAATGGACATTGCTGTCCTTCTGACAGGTGTAGGGGTCTCAAGATGTCCAGGTACATGTGGGTGAATCTCTCAGTGACATCCGGATAGTTGCCTGTGGGCAGGTGCATGTGCCGTGTAATCTTGCTTCATGGGCATGCTATGCAAAAGTGGGTCAACTGCCAACAATCCTTTTGGATACCTGGCCAAATATAATGGAAGGCAACAAGTTTCATCGACTCTGATGCCTGGGTGGCAAAGATCGTGCAGGCCATGGAAAAACCACTTGTGTGTAGGTGGTCTTTCACCATGGAAGTATTACAACAGAATTGCAGATACATTGACAGGTTTGAGCTGCAAGCTAATCTGGGTATCATGTGGAAGGTAATGGAGCTCCTGATTGGTCTGTTGCATGTCGCATAGATGTGAAAGATTGACAGTCTCCGTGACTGCGCTAACCTGAGACAAAAAGTCAACCATTACATTATTGAGGCCTGAGATGTGTTGTTTGTTGGTTGAGAACTGCACTATGTATTTCAGCTGGCTAAATTGCTTTGGTGAACACTTGTCATTGTTTTGCCAGAAGGCATACGTGAGCAGCTTGTGATCGATATATATGGTAAAGGTTCTTGCTTCCAGTTGGGTGCGGAAGTACTTTACTGCTTCATACATGGCTAACAAGTTGCGATTGTAGATACTCCATCTTTGCTATGCTGGATGCTCAGTTTACACAAAAAAAGGGCAAGAAGTTGCCACGTGTTGCCAACACATTGC
This sequence comes from Schistocerca gregaria, assembly GCF_023897955.1. Lineage (NCBI taxonomy): Eukaryota > Metazoa > Arthropoda > Insecta > Orthoptera > Acrididae > Schistocerca > Schistocerca gregaria. Next base: position 499,643,961 of record NC_064923.1, read on the forward strand.
TGAAGTACTACTCTGATTGCTGTTTGACTGGTGTCTACAACTAATGCCAGGAGAGTGCATTTCTGGTAGGGTGTGCGAGGAGCACAGTGTTAACAAAAGTCTTCTTGGCTGCCTCAAATGTGTCGATCGTTGTTGGGGTCCATTGCAGTGATGCTTTGCACCTCGCCTCGAGATCTGACAGTGCAGCCATGAGTGGTTCCTGCACTTCAACATCCTGTGGCAGATGTGGCATTGGTAAAAATTAATCATGCCAAGGAATTTACACAACTCTTGTGCTGTAGCCAGTCGTGGATGTTTCTGGTAGTGGCGCGAGCCGTCTGATGAAATGCATTGTCCCAAGAAAGTCACATCTGGTTGTCCAAACATACGCTTCGACATTTAGAATGACGCCATACGTAGTGAGACATTTGAAAACCTGAGTAAGGCACGCTGCTGGTATAATTATGGCATTTCTGAAAAGATGAGGACTTCATCAAGGTAAGCAAAACGGTGTCATCAAGGTAAGCAAAACAATGTGGCAGTCCTCATAGTACTGAATTGATGAATCTCTTCCAGGTCTGTGCTGCGTTTCTAAGGCCGAAGGTCAAAACATGCTCTGAAATAAACCAAAAGTTGTAATTATTGCTGTCTTGGGAGTGTCTTTCTTGGCCACAGGAATTGGTGTACATTCTTTGGTGCAGTCAGCGGCCCTGAACATTCATTTCCCACTCAATGCACGGTTGTAATCTTTTTTTTCGTGTAGGTCTGGGTAATGATCTGGTGTAGTCCTATAAAAGTGCGGTAATACCCACATGGCTGCTGTGCACCATTCTTTTTGAGGATCAGGTGCAAAGGACTTGATCATGCACCAATGGACAGGCATGTTATCCCTTCCGCCAGCATAGCTTCAAACTTAGCCTTGGCTATGGCAGATCTGTCTGGGGCCGACCGCCTGGGCCCACACAAAATGGGGGACGTGCAGTGGTATTAATATAATGAATAGTATTTTGGCATGCCTGCTGCGGGCCCCCCAGGAGGCCTGGTAAGTGCCAGGACTGATTGAGTAGCTTGGTGAACTTGCCTGCTGCTGCCTGGATGAGGCTGACATCGCAGTTGGTCGCACGACGTTCATATCTGGTCACTAACAGACCAGTGACTGTGTCCCGTAGGCAGGCATCGGCGACATGGGCAGCAGGTGGTAATGGGTGAAATCTATGATTGTTTCCACTACATCGGTGATGACAATTTTCTATGTTATTGCACAACACAGCCTCAGGTCTAATTCCATATGCTGTGTGCCATATGTTGAATATCAGAACTGTCAACCACTGTCAGCTTGAAGGTGACCAGGTGATACTTATGTGCCTTGTTCCACAGCAGAATACTTAAATCGGAACTGATATATACTAAGAATTTTCATCCCGACTTACGGTCAGTAGGACACAGGCAGGTATAGGGACAGACAGGTGTATTGACTTACGCTTAACATTTCCTTATTCACATTGCACTTATGGGCTTGATTCCAAAATTGCTGATGATATGAGCCTATATCCATGACTTGGGTGTCATCACAATGGGATGTGTCGTGGCTGGAGCAGCTCCGTGACCACCGTTGGTATTTACTTTTAGCACCGTGATCAGCAAGGAGTTTACTATGTTGATTAGACAGAACATCAGTTTTGCTCATCAAGCCATTGTGTAATTGTTGCTCCAGTGCCATCACTGTTTCTGAAAGCTTGTTGCAATCAGGTTTTGTTTCTGTTGCGGTGCTGTTGCACATAACAGTAGCATCAAATCCAGAAGCAGGCACAATAGCATCTTGTACACTATGTACTCAAAAAGTATCCAGACACTCCCAGAAACACACATTTTTCATATTAGGTGCATTGTGCTGCCACCTGCTGCCAGGTACTCCATATCGGCAACTTCAGTAGTCATTAGACATTATGAGAGAGCAGAATGGGGCACTCTGCAGAACTTGCGGACTTCAAACATGGTCAGGGGAATGGGTGTCACTTTGTCATATGTCTGTATGCGAGATTTTGACACTCCTAAACATCCCTAGGTCCACTGTTTCTGATGTGCTAGTGAAGTGGAAACATGAAGGGACATATACAGCACAAAAGAGTACAGGCCGATCTCGTCTGTTGACTGATAGAGACTGCCGACAGTTGAAGAGGGTCGTAAAGTGTAATAATCTATCCAGACACAGGAATTCCAAACTGCATCAGGATCCAATGCAAGTACTATGACAGTTAGGCAGGAGGTGGAAAAACTTGGATTTTATGGTTGAGCAGCTGCTCATAAGCCACAAATCACGCCGGTAAATGCCAAACGACACCTCGCTTGGTGTAAGGAGCGTAAACATTAGATGACTGAACAGTGGAAAAACATTGTGTGGAATTACATATCACGGTACAGAATGTGGCGATCCTATGGTAGGACGTGGGTATGGTGAAAGCCCGGTGAACGTCATCTCCAGGCATATGTAGTGCCAACTGTAAAATTCAGAGGCAGTCGTGTCGTGGTGTGGTCGTGTTTTTCATGGAGGGGGCTTGCACCCCTTGTTGTTTTGCATGGCACAGTCACAGCACACAGCACAGGCCTACATTGATGTTTTAAGCACCTTCTTGCTTCCCACTGTTTAAAAGCAATTCAGGGATGGCAACTGCATCTTTCAACATTATAAAGCACCTGTTCATAATGCATGGCCTGTGGCAGAGTGGTTGCACAGTGGACTGGGCTGTACAGAGTCCTGACCTGAATCCTATAGAACACCTTTGAGATGTTTTGGAATGTTGATTTCATGCCAGGCCTCACTGACTGACATTGATACATCTCCCCAGTGCAGCACTCCGTGAAGAATGGGCTGCCATTCCCCAAGAAACCTTCCAGCACCTGATTGAATGTATGCCTGCGAGAGTGGAAGCTGTCATCAAGGATATGGGTGGACCAACATCATATTGAATTCCAGCATTACTGATGGAGGGTGCCATGAACTTGTGAGTCATTTTCAGTCAGGTGTGGTGGTGGTGGTAATTAGTGTTTAACGTCCCGTCGACAACGAGGTCATTAGAGACGGAGTGCAAGCTCGGGTTAGGGAAGGATTGGAAAGGAAATCGGCCGTGCCCTTTCAAAGGAACCATCCCGGCATTTGCCTGAAATGATTTAGGGAAATCACGGAAAACCTAAATCAGGATGGCTGGAGACGGGATTGAACCGTCATCCTCCCGAATGCGAGTCCAGTGTGCTAACCACTGCGCCACCTCGCTCGGTTCAGTCAGGTGTCTGGATGCTTTTAATCACATAGTGTATGTTGTCAGCCAGCGTGGCCACTTCTTCTAAGTATATCTTGGTTTGAGAGGCTATTGTCACTTTCACTTGCGCTGGTGTTCTATTGCTCCATATTCTGCATAGTAGTGCATCTGGCATGGTGTGAGTGCCCACTTTACATCTTAAGTGACGTATGTATTGTGAGGGTTTGTTGTCAAGGACATCATCTTCCATGAATACCTGTCGTACACTGTCCTACTCAAAGGCAGACACTCGGAGTAGTAATTCTGACTTATATGCAAATAAATGTGCGAATTGTACAGATTTTTCATTTAAATGTTTCCGTGCTCATTTCTACACTGGCATGCCAAAGAAAACAGTGCAGCACGAGTTTATCTGTCAAAATCACTACAATGTGCAGTACCAACAAAGTATGTCTTCTGCCTGTTGAGCTAACAATATTTAATCAAGAAATTGAAAATGTCCAGTCATTTAATGCAGTAAAACATGGTCAAGGAAGTGTGATTTGTGGAAATTGTTATCTGTCACCCTCTTGGCCTTGATGTTGACATGTACTGATAAAATTTCTTGCAGTTTCATGCAAGGCATGACCAAGTAACCATATTCCATTAGCAATTTATGGACTTCATCTCCCTTTGCAATGTTTGGGTGCTACAAGTGAGCGTGGATTTTCCTCCAAAATATTTAACTCGGAAGAATACCATGTTAACTCTTGTATTTAATATTCTTAATACAATAACTCATTACTTCCATTCACAATAACTTTCAGTCTATGTTAGTATGACTGACTGATCTGTACATCATCTTAGTTCATATAGGATTGAACTGACTGTGCAGTGGATCTTTGCTTGTCACACTGTTTACATTGTTGTCAATGAAATCCTTTTCTCTGTGAGTGCAACACAACTCCAAGCCACAATGTCAGGGAACAAGCAGGCCCACAGCAGTTGGAGAAGCTAACTTGCCATCCCACCTTGTAGATGTGATGTGCCTGTGTCTTTCATCGAACCTGTACATATTGCAAACCATTCTCCCCACAGTGTGACATTCAAAACTTAACTGCTAATAAAATGAACTTTCTTCAAATCTTCCAAGCACCTTTCATCATTATGAAGGCTCGAGAGATGTGATATATGTTTTTGTCAAAACCGATATCTCACTTCTTATATCCTCCCCCCCCCCCCCCCCCCCCAGTGAGATGAAAAATGTTGTAAAAGTTTTCCTGGTTAACTTACTTTAACAACATGCAATTTATTGAATACAAATTAATGTAACACTAATGCTTATCTATGTAATTCTCTCTATTGCTGTGCATATAGCTTTCATTTGCATCCACAAACTTGGACAAGAGCATGGCTCTCCTGCTTATTGACAATATTAGAACATTATTTTATCACTTTGTTTCTAGAAGCCTTCTTTTTCATTTCAACCTTTGTTTTAAATGTATTCCGCAGTCTCTTCCTTTCAATTAAATTTATGAATTCTTTATTTCTTCACAAATATAATAACTTCCTTTAACTAGAATAAGCTGTACTGCCTATACACTACTCTTAAATAGAAAAAAAATGGTGTAATGCTTTTAATAACATGTATCTTTCATTATCTTGTTCCTAGTTGCATAGGTTTCTTATCTGTGTAATCTTCATTAGTTTTAAACTCTCATTTATTTGAGTTTATTTCATTTTATGGCACTTTTGATGCATAATGTTAACATAATATTCTTGGAGGGCCTCCATTTAACTTACTCTGATTTCATCCTATTCTTAAAAAGTTAATGAGTATCTTCCCCTTTTATCAATTTAAAGATACTTTACTATTGTTGCCATGCCCTTGAATATAGATATGAAGAGAAATTAACAAGTTCACTTTACTTTTCTACTTTACATTCACTACATATGTGTAGTCTCTTTCCTTTAAATGATGTAGTCATAATAGATTATTTATATCCATTTTACTGATACTTGGTTCTGTCATGCTCATCGAGCTACATGATGCAGGGTAATCATAACCTATCATTGAATCTCAGACATCTATTAGGTCAAGCATGTATGAAAATGCCTCTGTCATAAGTCAGCACTGTCCTGGTAATTCTCTTTATGCTCTGTCAATTTGGAGAATTCTTCGTGAATAGTGCAGTGTTTCATGCCATTTAGGCAAATGCCATTTTCCACTGCCCATTTATGACACAGAAAGAGGGTAAGGAATAAATCTTGAAATACTAACTGTGCATGGTTGTTTTGTTTCATGGTTATGCAGGGTTGAACAGAGAGTTGTGTGGTTCAAGTAATTGACAAGGCACGATGGCAAGTAGACATCTTCACCTGTTGTGGGGAGGGCCTTTTCTGTTTTTATGTCATGGCTTGGTGGTTTCTGGACTGAACAAGGAGCAGACACGCTCTCCAAGAATGTAAACAGCAGCGAACATGAAATGTCACTTACTTCTTGTTGAGGCTTCAAGACAGATGTTGAATTTAATTTATATTGTATCTGCTTCAAGTTACAAAGTAATTGTGATCTGTATACCCACTGAAACAAATACAAGACAATCAATGAAGAAATGTTGACGTCATTTCATAATTAGAGTAGATATCCTTTTTCCTTTGACCAGTTGCAAAGGGAAAGAGTTGAAGTCTTTCCACGGCTACACACAGCTCTAAGGACATACTGCTTTTCAGGACATTCACATAAAGAAGATAATTAGTGGCAACTGAATTACACAATAGGTAAATCAATACATGATACTCTGGAAGACGGGTCAAATGTGAGTGTTCTGATTCAGCTTCAGACAAATAAGAAGAGTTCCAGAAACAATTCATTTTGGCTCCCAGTGATCAGAACACAGAACATTAGTGAGAAGGAAGAAGATGAAGAAGGTATGAAGTGTAAATTTTCAAGATTTTGAAGATTAATAAGTGATAGATTACAGTGTGCCCAAGAGAAACAGAAAATAAAGAAACTAAGAAGAATATAACTGCATTGTCAAAAAGCTCTTTACGAAGTAATGTGAAGAAAGTTAACTGATATATTCTGGGCAAGTAAAGAAATTTGAAAACAATCCACAGTTCTACAGTTGTTGACTGACAAATATGACAACTGAAATAAAATTCCTGTATTCCAGAAATAATGTTGACATGCATATAAAAGCATTTTCTTCCAATTACAATGTGAACAATTTTCACAAAGTTAAAAGATTTGCGTGTTCGAAGAAGAAAGTTTTGAACCCTAACAACAGCAGTGACACAGTAGTATCTGAATAATGCTGTGGGTGTTTCATGGTACACCAGAATGCAGTCTTTGAATCTGCTTCTTTCAAGACACTGGCTGTGTCAGGCGGTACAACACACTGCAGTGTATCACATTGTATTTGCTGCTGCATTGGCTGTGCAACCAGAGGGTGCAATTCAATATGAGTGAGCTGTAAAAATTCAAATCTGTAAAACGTTTTGTGGAATTATTGTGACATTGTTTTTATGTTATTGTGTTAGTAAAAAGTGACTATTTTCTTAACTGAGAGAAGGTGAGGAAAATAAAAGAGTACATTTATGTTTTATGCCAATACTCACACAGAGCATGGCCACAGACTTAGAGAGGCTCATGACTGGCTACAAGTCTTGATGCAACAAATGAAGTATGTAAGCACTAAGTTAGAGGCACTTAAGGAAGAATTGGCTAATACAGTAGAAACTAAGCTAACAGATTCAGAAAACACTTTGATAAAGTTACCTAAGGAATTGAAAGGTGAAATAGATTAACAATGTGAATTAGTGTGAGGGGAAGTCAAAAAGTGTTTCAAGAATTAAATAGCAAGATTTACAATGTAGGTCAAAAAGCTGTAAAAGAATTCAAACAGGTTGAGGATCAAATCTCAGACACAAAGGAACATACTACAGCGTTAGAAAAATGCAAAGAATTCATAAAAATAATTAGAATACCCAAGGCTTTATCTAATTTGCAGAAGCGAATACAGGACTTTTTAAATAATGCAGTACAGGAGAAAGTAGAATTAACTAATACTAGGTCTCATTCTAAGGAAGATGTTGCAGAACAACAAAAGGAATTAGGACAGTTGTGTAGGACTTACTGTTCTATTAAACATACTACATGGGCGCAACTAGTTCCAGAATTTCAGGTAATCCTAAATGAACTACCACATTTGTCAACAGGATAAGCTCTGGTACAGACTATGAATAAAACATTTGTAGGAGAACCCTTGTTGTGGCCATTATTGCCAGAGATTCCCTAGAAAAATTGCAAGAGAGGCTGCAGGAGAATCTGCATTTTAAAATGGACGATCTGGTATTAGTGCATGATTTTCGTGATAGCTCAAACTTACAGAAGGATGCAAATAAATTTTTCCCCCATTACAGGGGACCATTCAAAGTGTAAGACATACCAAATCTGAAAGCAGTGTACTTGGTAGACCCTGACACAGGATAAAATAAAGGATTGTACAATATAGATACACTTAAAAGCTTAAAGTCCCCAGGAAACTTCACATCCTTTGGGAATTTGGTGGAACGATGACCACTGGGTGTCTGTTAAATTGTTTCCATATTTCTGTTTTTAGTTTTGCCTGAGACTCTCCTGTGATCTTTTAATGAAGTAATAATGTCTACTATCATTTCTTCCATAAAAATAACTACAAGGAAACAAAAGGGGACTGAGCTCGACTTGACAACAGTCAGGTAAGTCCCTACATCTACAACAGCTGGACGCATAATGCCTAGTGCTTGTTTTGTGGCTATTGCACTGATATGTTAAGATAATAGATGGTTAATTAGTCTGTAAGCTTCAGAGTACCATAGATTAAATTTATCATGAATGTGTGATAGTTAATATTTCCATGTCATTTATTTAATTATGTGTTGCCAAACACATGTGGTACACAAAAAACTAAGAATGAGAATGATTTTAATTTTATTCATATATGATAGTGTTACGAGTTGGAGGAATATATAGTACTATAAAATGTATAGAAAAGTGAAATACCAATGACAACATGCTTTCAATAAACTGTGAATATAGTAAAGAGGGTATCTAAGAATTACGAGTAAAATGTTATTGGTTTTATAGAGATAATGAGTTATCATATCTATAAAGTACTGACATATGAACAGGCCATCTTTAATTATTATAGTGACAGTTTGGTGATGACTTATGTGAAAATACCTCCCTTTATATTGCATTTCACAGTAGTTTGTTAGGGTCAATCTCCGGGTTTTCTGCAATGGTGAAACCATGCAAAGCCATCCTGTAGAAAATGCCAAACACCTTCTTTCTATGGCCCCATGTAACTTAGCAGATAGGGTCCTTGGGGTGTGAGGTGGAAAGGGAATCTATCTACGGGGAGCTGTCTTCTTTTATTCTTCGATTCTAACATACCTGCCTCTTTGTTTCCTTTCCCTACTTCTCTCTCAGGAGTACCAAATCTGTCCTCCCTCTGTCCACATGCAAAGTTCCTATTGCAGGATCTCTTATCTTTACAATAAACATAATTGAAGTTACAACCTAAAACAGCATGATTGTATTGGAGGGGACAAATGGCTTGCACTTTGATTAGGTGAATTCATGGAAGGAATGACCTGTACTGCTTTAGTCAGTAGGAGATGTGTAAGGATAGGTGAACCCATGGAGGGGATGGTCTACACCTTGGTCACGTGAATCCATTGGGAGAATGATATGTACCATTTTTTTTGTGCATGAAGGTAAAAAGAGTGATACCCCACCTATAATGGTATAGAGCTTTGACACAATGTCTATCCTTAGAAAGAATGTACGTACAGTTACTACAGTAATATGAAGTTGTATAGTGAGTAAGTTTTCTCCTAATTAGCTATAAAAATGAAGAGACTTGTTTTACATCCGAGATGAAGGATGGTGTTGAATAAACTTATCAGATAGCCAAGGTGAAGGATAGTTTGGAGCAGAGATGTTTCAAGCAAGTGACAAGAACTTTTACTAAGGTTTGACTCTAATGAGTGTGTACTACGAATTTACCCAGCAGGCAACTCCTCAGATAACAACAACATAAGAAAGTGTTGAGAGTATATTTAAACTCACACAGACACATATGCATACACATACTTATTTTAAATAAAATAAAACTGTAATTTTCATGTAATGGATAAATGAAAAGAAATCTAAATGGTGTACTAGCAGTAGCTAATAGCATAAATACAGAAAACACAAGAAAGTTTTAACAATTCTTTTCTTAATTTAAATCTTGTCAAGAAGATTCATATACATATTAAAATGGCATATCTATCTTTTTAGAAAGACTGGTTTGGTTTTGTTTAGCTTTCGGGCACATGAAACAACTGGGGTCATACACTCCCATGTCAAAACTATAGAACATGAAACAGAGAGGAATTAAACGACTGTACATCAGTCCTAATGGACGTAATAGGAGACAGCTAAAAACTGGCAGGTGGAAAAATGGCTAAAAAAACACCATACAGAAATGGAGGTCCAAAACTTAAAATTAAATGGCCTTCACCATATTGCTTCGGTAGATAAAAAGTAAAACATGGTCAACAGCCCACGCATCATTTGCTAAAACGGGCGATAAATCGGAAGACAAACCCAAGTTGGAACATAAATTGTTAAAAAAAGGACATTCCAGCAGGAAGTGGTGGACAGTTAAAATTTGGGCACAATGTGTACAAAGTGGTGGGGTAGGGCAACTTAGCAAATGACTATGGCTAAAAAGGCAATGCCCAATATGCAGCCGAGTCAAAATAATCTCCTCTCAGCAGGAGGGCAAGGAAGAGGTCATCCAAGGTGCTGGGAGAGGCTTAATAAGCTGAAGCTTATTCCACCAAAGGGACATCACCTCCTGACAGATGGCAACACAGAGATCATCAGAGGGAATATAGGTACTCGCGGACTGAGACAAATGGCATGCATAACTGCTGAAGAGAAAGTCATGGTGGTAGGACAGTGGTAGTTCAGCAGTAGTGTTGAGACGGCATAAGAGGGATGGGCATGCAGACGCATAAACAAAACACCCATAGTTGAGTTTCGAACGGACAAGGGACCAGTACGAATGGAGGAAGGTGGTTCAATTGGCACCCCAGAAACTACCATTGAGGACACGTAGGAGATTGAGGGACTGTGTAAAGCAGGCTGCCAGATAAGATACATGGGAGGACTAAGAGTGTTTCCTATAGGGCATGAGCCCCAGCAATTTCTTAGTTTCAACGAACGAAAGGCAACAGGCCCAAGATGTAGACATAGAGGGGAAAACCATTTGTGCCGCCAGAAATTCATACAGCTGGTTTTGTCAGGGGAAAAGCAAAAGCCATTGTCAATGCTCCAGGAGTGAAGACGATCAAGACAGTGCTGAAGATGCCACTCAGTGAGACAGGTCCATGGAGAACTGCAATAGTTGGCAAAATCGTCAACATAAAGAGAGCCGTAGACGCTCGGTGGGAGACAGGCCATTATAGAGTTAATGTCGATAGCAAAGAGGACGACGCTCAGGACAGAACCCTGAGGCACACCATTCTAGGTATCCAGCAAGGCAGAACCCACATGCCTACAGTATTCTGATGCACTATGCTACACTGTAAAGTTTCTTTCAGGGCATCTGTGTGGATTATTTGTGGTAACAGCATATTCTCATAAAAAATGGTTTCAGTATTTTTAAGTTGCAATCATCGTAACTTTTTGTTGGTCAGAAATTGTGTAGTAACTGCATTCAAAATTCAGTAGTGATCAAATATTCGGTTTAAGTAACATGTTCCTGTGCACTTGAAAACTTTTGAATGCTCAAAATTACATCAGTGATCATAATCAGTATTTTTTACAGTAAAATAGCCATGAATTGCAGTGGCAGAAACCAGATTTGCGAATGGTGTAATCTGTTTTTGTAATGGATGTTTCAGAATTTCTGATGTGGAAGTCGAAAAAAGAGAAGACAGCAAGAAGTAGCTTCTTGTGTGTTTCATGGTTTATAGGCCTACTGGGGAAACTCGCCATGTAAAAAAATGAGTAACGCATCAAGCTTGGTGCCTCTAAGGTGATGTGGAAATCTGAGCATTGTTAATAAAGAAATTAATTCAGTGTTTGTTTCTTTTGATTCCTTTATCATTTTGCCTATAGTAAGAAAATGTAATTGAAACACTGAGCTGTCTCTAATGACTTTGCTTCTTTTCACAAGTAAAGTATGAATATTCACGAGTCCTTTGGTATGCGTGTTTACTAGTCAGTTGTGGCAAGAGAAATCAGTGACTCAAAGCATAATTTGCTTGGTAGACATAAATTGAAATTGTCTTTTTAGTTATAATTTTACAGTTTTAGATTATAGTATGCCCTGAGAGTTTATCTTGCTACCTTTCTTGGCTTTAGTTTAGATTATATTTAACAAATTTACTAAGTGGTGGGAATATCACAGTCAGCTTTGTAGAAAGTCCACCTGGGAGAACACCCGGGTGAGTGACCCTGTGAGAAGGTCAAAACAATTGGAAAATGATCGCTATCACATAGGTCGTTATGGACTCTCCAACAGATGGAGGGAAGAAGACCAAGGTTGCAAAAGGAAACATCAATGGCTGAATAAGACCCATATTTCACACTGAAAGTTGTGGGAACACCAGTATTCAAAAAGGAAAGATCGAGCACTGTGAGTGAGTGTTGAACAGCTTTACTACAGCCACTAATTGTAGTTCCAGCCCAAAAAAGTTGTTGGCATTGAAGTCAATGAATATTAAGAAGAGTGGGGAAAGCTGAGAAAACAGTGCAGACAATATGTTCTGGATGTTCTGGGTCACTTCATCTTTGGAGGGAGATACACATTGTTGTTGTTGTTGTGGTCTTGGTTTGGTGCAGCTCTCCATGTACTCTATCCTGTGGAAGCTTCTTCATCTCCCAGAACCTACTGCAACCTACATCCTTCTGAATATGTTAAGTGTATTCATCTCTTGGTCTCCCTCTACGATTTTTACCCTCCAATACTAAATTGATGATCCCTTGATGCCTCAGAATATGTCCTACCAACTGATCCCTTCTTCTAGTCAAGTTGTGCCACAAATTTCTCTTCTCCCCAATTCTATTCACCATCATTTAACCATACTGTAAAGCTGCATGCCCTCGGGAAAAATGACGGCTTTAATTTCACAGGTACATATTAAAGATGGTAAATTCCAGAGATGTCTTGACATTAATAGCCACAGCCTCCAAACTCATATCAAGTGACACATGTTTGCTGTAGACAGAGTCCAGGAAGTACATGCAACACTACTCAATGCTCTTTCAAAGTCAGTTCAATTCTTAAAATAGCCCCAATAGCCCACAGAGGGTAGGGGTCTGCATTGCTGGGAAACAGGTTTCCTGGAGGGTGATGCAAAAAGCAGGGGAAATGCACAGCAGTGGTAGTAGCTCAGCCATGTGGTGGAAAAAACCGCTTCAGTTCCACTGGAGGATCATGGTATCAGTACCCTGTGGGGGCATGAAGGGACCAGTTAGGCAGGTCATGCCTCATGTTCGCCTCCTGCCACCATTTGTGAGGATATGGCATCATTATACATTTGTTCCATTTCAGGGTACAGGGGGGAGTCAGGGGTCACCAGAAATGCCACCTTTGATACACAGGTGGAACATGTGGGGTCCAGCGACAAGTGGCCACCAGAATCTCCTCCTTCTTGGAGGACTACTTCTTCTTGTCCTTCTGGAAGTCATGGGCTAGAGCCCATGATTGTTCCTCATGGATGGCTCCCTGTAGATGCTACTCAGCAACACCAGTACTGGCACAGCGATATGAAATGCAGAAATCATCTGCATACAAAGGTGATACCCACGGGCCTAGAGCTGCTGCTAAACCGTCAATAGCCACTAAAAACAGAGAGACACTCAATACGGGCCCTGCGGAATGCCATTCTTCTGAATACGGGGGAACTATGGGAGGCACCAACTTGGACATGGTAAGTATGGAGCGACAAGAAGTTTTAGATAAAAATCAGGAGCGGGCCCGGGAGACCCCACTCACACAATCTGGAAAGGATATGATGTCGCCAGGTTGTGTCGTATGCTTTATGTAAGTCAATAAAGGTGGCAACCAGATGTTGAGTCTCGAAAAGGCTGTTCAGATGGCAGACTCATGGGACACAAGTGGTAGAGAAACCCTGGCGGAAGCCACCCTGACATGGAGCCAGGAGGCCACATGATTCCAGGAGCCAACCCAACTGCTGACACACGATATGTTCCAGCAGCTTACAAAGAAAGTTGGTGAGGCTGATGGGCCAGTAGCTATCCACATCAAGCGGGTTTCAGCACAGGGATGATGGTGCACTCCCGCCATTGCAGGAGCTGCGTCGGGGCAATGTGCAAGGGCACTGAGGAGATCCCACTCTGTAAATGGGGCGTTATTGGATTCACTGAGGTGTGCAGTGAACAAGAGGACTTTCCTTTCCATCTGCCGTTTGAGGGTGTGAAAGGCTGAGGAGTAGTTCTTACAACCCAGAGGCTCGAGCACACTGCTCATCAAAATGCTCGGCAATCGCCTTTGTGTCTGTAGATAACACACCATTGATGTTACTGCCAGGGACACATGTTGGGGTCTGGTACCCAAAAAGATGTCTGATCTACATCCAGACTTGTGAAGGTGACATATGGTACCCAATGATCAACACATACCTCTCGGAACACTCCTGTTTCCATTGTTTTATAAGCTGGCAGATATGGGCACAGAGCCACTTAATGGCTATTAGGTGCTCTAGGGAAGGGCGCTGCTTATGTCGCTGTAGAGCTCACCGACACTCTTTAATTGCCTCGGCAACTTCTGGCGACCACCAAGGGACTGTCTTTCGGCAGGTGCACCCTAAAGAATGAGAGATTGCATTTTCTGCCGCAGAAACAATCGTTGTAGTGACCTGCTCAACAACAACACTGATGGCACCATGTGGGTGAGATTTAGCGGTGACAGCAGAGGTGAAGGCTTCCCAGTCTGCCTTGTTTAAAGCCCATCTGGGTAGGCGCCCGTGGCTATGACGCCAGGAGAGTGACAGGAATATATGGAAGTAGTCCTTATCACACAGATCGTCATGAGCTCTCCATTTGGGAACGATTTGAGGTCATGTTTCTTAGCATTGAAGTTACATCTTGATCGCTTGGAGACTGCTGGTGTTTGACCACCAGCAAGAGATGACGTACTACACTTCGTGGCGCATCACCCCCGCTGAAGCCACCCTCTCCTCCCACGGGTGCCACCCAGCTGCAGCAAGGCCACCTGGCAAGATGGCCATTGCTAGCAGACCTGATGCCCCAGGGTGACTGGCATCTACTCCTTGGCATATATGGGTAGTTAACAGCGCAGGCATCAGCAGAGCTATCCGTGTTGTCAGGGGTCTACAACCAACAGGGTACATGGCGGCCCCATCACAACGGACTGGCTACCATGCTGGACATCAGACACAAACGAGCTAAGAAGTCCACTATCGTCGACAGTGCAGAAAGTGATACAGCACAGAGAATGAGGAAAACGCACCCAGGAGGGTGACCTCTCACAACAGCTGGAGAATGAGTGGAATTGCAGATCCATGTTGACGAAGAATGGGAGAGGTCTCAGCAGCGCATGATGGACACTAAGCGTCATGCAAGGCACCCTTCCCCAGTTGGCTCGCTCTTTGGGAAAATTTTGAAAAATGGAGGTAAAAGCCTACAGGGGACCATCACATAAATGTTGAACTGTGGGAGACTCCTTTTAGTTGCCTCTTACCTCAGGCCTATTCTAACCCCTGGACCCGCAGGGGGATTGGGCACCTTGTCTGTACACATCTCATTTCCACGTGCAACCCTTTTAAAAAGTGTGTCAAGCACCCTTTGCTGTTTCTTGCAAAATAATTTCATTGACTGCAGCATACTGTCCTAATTCGTAGGTACATCCATTAATTTGTCTGTCTTATCGGCAAATTGTTCACAGTTTCTGTATTTGTCTTAGTTATTACCCCTAACTGTTCCTTATGGCGTCTGGGACTATTTTGTTTCGTATGTCTCTGAATTAATCCTTTTTTAAGTTGTTCAAATGATGTTGCTCTCTTAGAGCTTCTCCTGTTAGTCTCAATTTTTCCACACTCAATAATTCCTTACCAGACCAATCTTCCAACTGAGCGTTTTCCAAGGTCTCCCACAAAGGCCTGCACAGCCTTGGTTTCCAACTTGTGACTGACAAATTTTTACCCCATTGTGATGGTTGCAATTCTACCAAGCCATGCAGTTCTGTGTTATGTGCTGTTAATAATGCTACTTTTCCTAACAGTATGTGTACTGCTTCCAGTTCTGACACACCTTGTGTTTCTGGTTCTGTCGAAGCTTTGTCCTTGACAACACTCAGTTTCAGAACCAACACTTGCAAGACAAGGACATAAAATACATTAACTTAATTCTAATGTCTAACCATGAGCCATCTCAACTCCTGGCACTGCCTAGCCATATGCCCCCAACAGTTACATGTATAACATTTTACTGAAACTTATTTTGTAGATGGTGCTGAATGACCCCTCAAAGTTACACTGTGCACATGTAAGAGGCACTAACAATCATGTCTTCCATTACCTTTAAAACTAAACAAATCCACTGATTCTGTACTCGCAATAAAACCTACTTTACAAAATGCACAATTGTCAAACTGCTCCTCCACGATCAAAATACTATAAAAAAAAAACTTTTTTGACTTGTCGTACCATAGGCTGAGGGCTCAGATGGCGCTCTAAGGCGATGTCAGTATTCTGACAGTGTTGAATGATGCTTGGACTGTCACCCGTGGAGAGTGAAATGAATCAGTACAACAATAGATTAGTTCAACTAATTTCGTTGGCCCCTAGTTCATCAGAAACAGCAGGGGGGAGGTGTCCAGTTGCCTCTCTTGTGAAACAATATATCTCCGGCTTTGCTGAAAGCACAGAGAGCAGGGCCAAGTGTGGCGTCACTCGAATGCCGCTGTCAGTGACATCTCTGGTTGCATCCATAATGACAGTGCAGCAGCGCAGCTGATGATGGCAGTGAAGTTCCTCCAGTGTTCAGGTGGGTACCTTGTGACTCAGGGCAGACTGACCTGCCTTTTGTGGTCGAACCGCAGACCCTGTATTGTATTCCAGTTGTCGCTCTGGGTGTCACAGTCTTGTGGTGTAGGTTGCCATAATGAGAAGAGAATCATTTTAGTACACAATGGTTGAGTACTTATATGCTCCATACTATGTTCATTTAGGGCTTAAGTCACATACTCTAAACACTTGTGGTGATAAGTGAGGAAAAGTTTCCATCCCTCCACAGCATACTGCATGTCAGTCACCAATGTTTTGTTTTGCAGTGCATAGCACTTCACCTCCCTGCGGCTGGCTCTGTTGCAATTCATTTCCGTTCTGACATATTTTTTGACTGAATATGGTTGATATGTTACAATATATTTAAGAAGACATTCTCATGTTTTTGATTTGCAAAAGAATTTCAGAAAACATGATTCTGCTTTCTTACATTCTCTCTCTCTCTCTCTCTTTTTCCATACAGAAAAGTCATTATACTCTAACATAATACGTGTTCCAAAATTCTACAACTGATCGACGTTAGAGATATAGGTCTATAGTCCTGCACATCTGTTCGACATCCCTTCTTGAAAATGGGGATGACTTGTGCCCTTTTCCAATCCTTTGGAATGCTACGCTCTTCTGGAGCCCTATGGTACACAGCTGCAAGAAGGGGGCAAGTTCCTTCGCGTACTCAGATAGATTTTACAGAGTCGATCAGTTGCAGAATTTTGGAACAAGTATTATGTTAGAGTGTAATGATTTTTCTGGAGACTAGAAATTTACTCTGTAGAAATCAGCATGGGTTTCAAAACAGACGATCGTGTGAAACCCAGCTTGTGCTATTCTTCCAAGAGACTCAGAGCCACAGACACGGGTTCCCAGGTAGATGCAGTGTTTCTTGACTTCCGCAAGGCATTCGATACAGTTCCCCACAGTCATTTAATGAACAAAGTAAAAGCATATTGACTATCAGACCAATTGTGTGATTGGATTGAAGAGTTCCTAGATAACAGAACGCAGCATGTCATTCTCAATGGAGAGCAGTCTTCCGAAGTAAGAGTGATTTCAGGTGCACCACAGGGGAGTGTCGTAAGACTGTTGCTACTCACAATATACATAAATGACCTTGTGGATAACATCGGAAGTTCACTGAGGCTTTTTGCGGATGATGCTGTGGTATATTGAGAGGTTATAACAATGGAAAATTGTACTGAAATGCAGGAGGTTCTGCAGCGAATTGACACATGGTGCAGGGAATGGCAACTGAATCTCAATGTAGACAAGTGTAATGTGCTGTGAATACATAGAAAGAAAGATCCCTTATCATTTAACTACAATATACAAGGTCAGAAACTGGAAGCAGTTAATTCCATAAATTATCTGGGAGTACGCATTAGGAGTGATTTAAAATGGAATGATCATATAAAGTTGAAAGTCGGTAAAGCAGATGCCAGACAGATTCATTGGAAGAATGTTAAGGAAACGCAATCCGAAAACAAAGGAAGTAGGTTACAGTACGCTTGTTCGCCCACTGCTTGAATACTGCTCAGCAGTGTAGGATCTGTACGAGATAGGGTTGAAAGAAGAGAGAGAGAAAATCCAACGGAGAGCAGCGCGCTTCGTTGCAGGATCATTTAGTAATCGCGAAAGCGTTACGGAGATGATAAGTAAACTCCAGTGGAAGACTCTGCAGGAGACACACTCAGTAGCTTGGTACGAGCTATTGTTAAAGTTTCGAGAACATGAGGATAAAATCAGAGAGATTAGAGCCCACACAGAGGCATACCGACAATCCTCCTTTCCACGAACAATACAAGACTGGAATAGAAGGGAGAACCGATAGAGGTACCCAAGGTACCCTCTGCCACACACCGTCAGGTGGCTTGCAGAGTATGGATGTAGATCTGCTTTATCTTTCTTGGCATTCTTTCTCATAATTTCATTCTTATCTCCTGGCTTCACAGAATTACTCAGGATGTTTATTTGTTCCGTTTGCCTTTTCCTTTGGTTCCAATGATCTACCATTACTTCCTTTTCTACAGCTGCAATTGAATGTAAATTATCTTTTTCTGATTTGTTACGTATTATTCATACACACTTTGCGACCAACTTCCTTCCTCATTTTAGTGCTGGCTTCAGATCATCTACCACCAAGTCTTCTGACTCCTCAACTGTTGTAGGCTCCTGATTTGTACCCAATCTATAAAATTATTGTTTTCAGAGTTAGTTAAATTTATGTTATTACATGATGAGGATCCATTTTGTGGTGAGAATAATGCTGGTGATGCATTTGAAACTTTTAAGCAAGAAATGGCATAATTATAGGACTATTTCCAATATTCTACTTCCCCTTGATCCAATAATTATTTACTTAGGTTTCCTGCAATATCAAGGAGGGTGGAAAAAAAGCAGGAAATTCGCCGATCGGATGTAAAATTTATATACTGTGTATATGTGAACTACTCTGTATGCTTATTATAGGCCCATATCACAATATTACTATCTACATACACACAGAAGAATATGCATAATGGAGATTACTCTTTGGTACAATAAAATACACTATAAAAGAGAAAGAATTGCATTATTCAGATATAAGCTACCATTTTTTTTATTTTATTTTCTTTTTACGGTGAGTATGTTTAATAGGCCTACACATTTCTGCCTGAAAACAGCACACGACATTATTATGCACTTGCCATTTTCGGTTGGTCTGTTCACTCTACTGCATACATCAACTAATCATTGAACCATTAATAACTCATTGCACGTTAATCACTACACAATAACACTGCTAAACAAAGTTATTCATATCACCAACATACTAATTATTGCAATGACATAACAATGAACGCAAAATATTAAATTTCCAGGCACAAACATTCTTCTGAGGTTCAATGTTCCATACCTAAGAATTGAATGTTACAGAATACGATGTTTTCATACTTCGCTATGGAAGAGCTGAGCATATCTGTATTGAGGTAAAGGATTTTTCATCTGACTTAATATGTAGAGCCATGTAAAACTGACAATTTTTTAGTTACTTGCGTTTGCTGTCTGAATAATTACATTAAAAAAGTTTTTGTTTTAAATACTACACCATCTACTCGATGTTTACGAAGCCTCACATTTATTTTTCACTAAAGGGGATTATTTGTTCCATTGTTTAAATTTATTGTGTTTGCGCTGGAAATGAATCAAAGGTGTTGTCAAAACTATCTGAAATAACATGTGTGTCAGACAGCATGCAGGCTTTATCACACAATCCCAATGCATTGGATACATATGTGCATTTTTGCTTTTAGTGCAGAATTCCAATAAGCAATCAGCTGTCAGTATTATGTAAGTGGAGAAAATGAGAGTTCTAGACTTTGCAAGTGCATGAGTTCACCTACTCATCTCTTCATATTGGCCAGGAAAAAGAATCCATCACAATATTTCTTGGACACACTTAGTACTTGGTGCATTTTACAATGCAACTTGTTTTCAAGTCATCAGGGGGCTTCATAATCATCTCTCTCTCCATCACTGTTGGATACCAATCACCCATGGACTAGCTATAATTGTTATTCTTGAAGGCATTTGCCAAGCATCACTGCGTGGTCCACATGATGGAATAAGGCAGTTTGCCTTGCAGCACCTGGTAGTTGATGGGACACAGACCTCAAATTTATTGCAGTGGCTCTATGAAGGCTGCCTTCTGCATATGTAGTTTCAGAAATGCACCCAAGAAGGTATTCCTTAACGCAATATAACTTCATGAATATACGTCAATACGGAGTGTTCACCTGATTTGCCTTTCACATGACCTGCTTGCATGGACAGAGGTCGCTTTCGCATCTACATGTGGGGCAGAATACAGGGAAGTACTTGTTGACAGATTGGGTGACCGCATTAAGGTATTGATGATTTTTCACAAAAAAGTACATTTTAGACAGATTATGGTTCCAATGTGATAACGCCTTCCAGGTAGAAGGAACACAGAAGTTTATTCACGGATTATTTTTCTGGGAAATGGATAAATAAGGTGGTCTAGTTTCACAGTCTCTGTATGTCCATCCTACCCTTCATAATGTTTTCATTTCCTATTCAATGACACCCCCCCCCCCCCCCCCCAAAGTGCTTCTGTACCTTCTTTACTCGTGTCCATTGTTGATAGCACTCTTAGTTTAAATTTACCTGTCTGTGATTTGTTCATTAACAGTACATAAATTTTTCCCACTGTTTATGTCATAGTAATTTCCCATCCTGATGGCCCTAATCCAGTGCCAGGTTAAATAAATCAGATAATAATAAATACACTGTATTTCTTCCTGTGAGGGAAAGTATTCTTCTCTGCCTCTAAATGTGGAAGGCATGGTAGTGTGCATTCATGTAGGTCTAACTACTGTTCAGCATATAGTTCAGTGATAAAGATCCCAAGTAGTCTAACTGTTTTGATAGACAGGAAAATCACTTTGAACATTTGTTGTTAAGGCAACATATTTTTTGTGACAAATATGGTGTCATTAATAGGCGGGGACAGGGAAAAATTGTTTTATTTTTTTTTTAACAAATTTAGTGTTATTTTTTGATTTTTTAAAACAGATTTGCTCATATTTCTGCAAAACCTCATTGTTACTTTTGTGCTACATTTTGTGTTTTTTTTCCACACTTCGCACAACCTTAAGCAAAATCTAGTTAGGCTTGTCATATCAGTTTTATTTTTGCCAAAATTCGTTTTTGACACACTGACTGCATTTCATTTAGTTTAAGTTGATGGTGTCTTTTTTGCCAAAGTCAGAATTTTTTCCAAATTAGATTTGTCTGCTACATTTGGCGTTGTTTATTCGTCATTTCAATGATGTTGTTGTCTCCCCCCCCCCCCCCCCCCCCATATCCACTGTAATTTAATCGTGTGGGTTACACGGGAAATGAACTGATATTTTAAAATTGTACACCAACATCAGTCTTGAGAGAATTTGAAAGCTGCAGTTTTAACATTTAATACCTATTAATCATCCTCTTTCTAAAATTAAGTGGTCTGAATACTAAATCTTGTTGAACATTTACACATTGAAAAACTATAGTTATTCTTGTTTTATAACTGTGTTTGTTCAAGTGACTTATCCTTAACTGAACAGTTAATCACGTATGTTCACCATCGACACTAGTGTTCGTATATGTTTGATTAAGGAAACAGGACGTACTATACTACTATAGGGAAGACAAAAGTTAGCACACACAACCGAATCTACCTAGAAGCAATCCTTCCAGCTACTGGGTAGCGCTGTTGCACTGTACTGGTTAAAGATTCTTAAGAATGCTATTACGAAATTGACATTTTATGTCAACCTAATCATTAAAGCAGTAACAGTTGTTAAAAACTAATAGGAAAAGTAATTGTAGGTGTTGCTATCTTCATTTCAATAAAATATTACATTTATTTCCATATTAGCATGGTATGATGGCATATTTTAAAAGATAACAAAGATAGACAAGTCTTATTCAGCAATTCAAACCACATTCTGGAAAATAGTCCTACTGACAATTTTCAGTTTTCGATTTGACTTTAGTACATTTTCACTCAGTAAACAGATACAAAAGGGTGAAAAAAAATTATGCATTTTACAATAAAGGAAAAAGGAACACTGAGCACAATAAACTATATGGAATATTTTGT
Organism: Schistocerca gregaria; assembly: GCF_023897955.1. Lineage (NCBI taxonomy): Eukaryota > Metazoa > Arthropoda > Insecta > Orthoptera > Acrididae > Schistocerca > Schistocerca gregaria. Next base: position 499,665,915 of record NC_064923.1, read on the forward strand.
CAACAACTTTATTTACCATCTGTTTAAACACATCCCCAAAATCCACCAGAGTATTTAGCCATCATAATCTGCAACTCAATAAGGTAGATAACGTAAACCTCAACATCTGTTGCCATTCATTCTATAAAAAACAAACAAAAAACTCTAAAAAACTGTCAGTCATTGTCTGAGACATTCCCTGCCGATTTTACATGTTTACTGTCTACTCAATGAAATAGTTCTTAATACTAAGCAAATATGTTGCTACTGTGAATCATTAGGTCTCATTATACATGAAATGGCACATCACAAGACTGAGTCCAGTGTTGATAGTTTTTAATCAGATGAATATCTCGTATTCAACATTCTGTACTTATGGCTCTCTCTCTCTCTCTCTCTCTCTCTCTCTCTCTCTCACACACACACACACACACACACACACACACACACACACACACTTTAAAAATTTTTTACAAAAATGCTAGACAGTCACTTATCACAGTAACTATTACTGTGTCATTTAAATTTCATCATTCCAAAGAAAGCATAGACATGCGAACTCTCTTGCAATATGCAAAATTGAATCAGGTACACTAAATGTAATTGTTAATGATTTTTAAAAATTATATGTATTATTCTGAGTTCTTACATTTACTAACACTTTTAAATCTGAGTTTTTGTGAAATGCACTGACAGTGTTTTATGCCATAGTGTACCAGTGTCTACTTTCAGTGCTCTAGATGTAAATAATAGTTTCTCATACAGAAAAGGAAAAAGTCCTGTCTGTAACCTTACAATAAATTTAAAAATTTTATTCATATTAACAAATACACTGCTAATTTTCCAACAGTGTTGCAAACTATGTGGAGGAAATAACTCCACCCCTGAATGCAATAATAAAATATGAAAGCTTTCAAACCTACAGCTGGCAGGACAGTGAATCCAATAAACAAAGAAACTTTCAGGAAATAGATTAAAGACTTTAACATAAGGCTTTATATTTTCAGGAACATCCTCAGTTGATTTAATATTTTACCATCCATTTTTTCTGTCGAATGTATTTTCTTCCATTACATGGACTTTCCATGAAGTGTATGGACATAAGCAAAATTGGAGTACAAGTAATTACAAAACTTTATATTCTTTTTTTTCATCACAGCTATAAAAACTTATTCCTTCCTTCAAATAAACATTCATAATATGCTCTACATTGATAATCTCTCAATATTACAGTAACCAAAACTTAAGTGAATGTAAAGTGTTTTACTAAAGGAGTACAAAAATCTATACTCTAGTACACAAACAAAATTTCTCACATTTAAAATTCTAGTATTCCTGCAAGGGCAAGCTAAATTAATATACATAATCTTAAAAGTCACATGATGCATCACAGCTCATGCAGTAAAATATTTTATATAATCTGGCAACACTGGTTATCTGAAACAATCATAATACACAATCAAGGACATGCCATTTCTCACTGTGACCTAAAAAGTAATCAATTGCTTCAATAATTCAATGGGTGTAATAAATACTGTGATGATCAATAAGAACTGTCACGAATACATTTCCCATTTACTCATTAAAATCAATAAATACAATGAATTTTTGTTTGCTCTTTCTCGTGGTTTACGTGTTTACCATTCCTAATAAGAATTCATGTTATTTCTGTTTTCCTCTGTTGCAGGCACCACTGTTTCTGCATTCAAAGCCATTTTCATTTAACGACCCAAACCAAATTCTTTAGCATCATCATCTCTAATGTCACCATATTCCCACACATTGAGGTGATTCTTCTTTGCCACTTCTTCTGCAGCTTTGTATTCTTCAACCTTAAAAAGCAAATATTTGAAAAGATTATAACATCAACAAGATACTCGATATTATCCATTCTACTTATGCAACTATTTGAGTACAACAGTATAATAAGAAAAACAATCTCCCCCCACACCCACACACACTCTGTCTGTCTGTCTGTGGAGAAGGAATTAGTCTAAACAATTAAAATATTTTTCCTTTCTGCATGTGTATTGTCTAGTTTCATTTCATTGAGGCACTAACTACACTGATATACTAAATTAAATTCCATTTTGGAATATTTATTAATTTCTTTGTTATTAAGTTATGGCAGACATCTTCAGTGTTTCCTATCATTACCATTTACAGCATTACAATCAGCTGTCTTGCTATTGTTGCCAAAGTAATTCTCATTGATGCTGTACTTTGGTCCTGAGCTAGCAAATTTATTTAATTAATTACTTCTTAAGTTTTTAATTAAACCTGGCTTGCAACACAGTATTTTTGTATTGAATTGTCATGTGTTATTCCAAAAAGTTATATTAATAGCCTTGATCAGATTAGACCGTACATAAATGTGCCGGTAAACATTATTGTGTTGTGGCACAATTTTCATTACTGCATGTGTGTTGTATGTGTCACAATAACTACACTACAAATTTTTGTATCAGTCTTTCTTAAACATTTGGCCGGAAGTAGGTTTCTTTTAATCGGAGAATTTGAACTGAAAAGGGTAATTTTCACTTTGCATTTACATCACATTTATGTAATAGAAAATGGCCACGTATTGTTGCAACAGTATTTTTGGCCAAGCATTTGCAATCAACCAAAGGTAATTGGACGAGCCATTAGGACAATTCTGCATCTAGGCACTCCAATAGTACTGACTCATCATCCTGTAACACCTTTCTCTGCTGTCAGTTGCAAACAGGACTGCTACATGCTGTAGAACAGTGCATCATATCCACAGCCACCTACTTGATGGGTACCTCATTCCTAAGCACTGTCGCAGCAAGTATAAATTCTTCCCACTCAGCTGGTAGCAGAATTCCTTCACAAGCATGCATACCAGTCATCAGCTGAATGCGTGGCTAAGCTATCAGAGCCTCATGGAGGGTGTCACCAAAAAGGCCAAGCTACTGAGCTACAAGCTGTCAGCTAGCTTTGACGATTCCAGGCTGCTAACTGGAATCATTTAAATGAGGTCACCTTATGGGTGACAATGCTAGACACTAAAGCCACACTCTGAAGATTGTGGGTTGAACTAGGAATGTTGTCACATTCCTGCCACCTGCCTTGTGTAGCTTACACTAGCCAAGCCAACTAACTCTGCAGTGCCGCAGAGCTGACGCCTAGGTTGGGTCAGCAAAGGCAACGTCGACATCAGTTGCTGTCCCAGCAGGCTTTACAGGCTGCTATGGTGATGATAATGATCGGTTTGTGGGGGTGCTCAACTGCGCAGTGCCTGTACAAATTCCCAACCTTTGCAACACCCAGTCATCTCGAGGCAGGTGCTATGAGCCAGTAGGGTCAGCATGTGTTGCTTTCATGACTGTATGAAAACAACTAATAATAAAAATGTTCTTGTTAGAAAGCACTCTTATCTCTGAGCTCGCCTCTGTATTGGAGGTCCCATCCCTCAGCTTCCCAAACACAGCTCACCTGAGGCAGATGTTCTAGTCCTTCAACACTGGTGTTAGCCAACTGTAGCAGCATGAATGAATTACGAGAGCCTCTTTTGGAATAAATAGCTAGTTATGTAGTGGACTAACAACCATATTGTACAACAATTATTTTGATCTTTTATACTTAAGCAACTAGTGAGCACTTCTAGTGATTCAGACTCAAAGCAATTTACACTGCAGTCATGAAAACTGCCACAAAGTTTCATTTAAAGTTCAACAGTAGATGTACATTTCTTCCAATCCCTTCAGTTGTGCTTCTAATTCCAGTACCACATATTAGTTTCTCCTCATTCAAATAGCATGATGAGCACTAGAAGACTTGACTGCTCAAATGAATCCATATGCGCTGTAATTAGTTTACTCTTTCATCATAGTTTCCATGGGAGTGGTGATTACAGGGCCTGAAATATATTCCAAGTTCTTCACTTGATACTAACAATAGAAATTCCTAAATGGAATAATACCCGACACTGGTTGTTGAAACTTTGTGAACACAGTTCCAGAGCTAACTGGTATACATCTTCAAACATTTCATGACACCCTTCTTCGCAAACATTCGAAATTCTGGTTAGTCCTATTTGGTATGAGGAACATACAATTGAGCAATATTTTATTATTGGATGCACAAACATTCACCTTGTGGACTGACTCCATTTTCCCAGTATTCAGACAAAGATGATGCCTGCCACCTACCTCATCCGAGACTGAACCTACATGATAATTCTATTTTATATACATGCAGACTGTTACATGTGTATGGCTTGACTGACACCAGTTGTGAATTATTGATTTTTGGCTCAGGGTGTAGTTAGTGCCGACTTATCAAAAATAATATGCTGCATTCTTCCTACCAAGCAATCAACCCAATTACAAATTTTATATCTAAAAACAAAGATGATGTGACTTACCAAACAAAAGCGCTGGCAGGTCGATAGACAAACAAACACAAACATTCTTTGTGTGTATGTTTGTGTGTCTATCGACCTGCCAGCACTTTTGTTTGGTAAGTCACATCATCTTTGTTTTTAGATATATTTTTCCCAGGTGGAATGTTTCCCTCTATTATATTCATATCAATTACAAATTTTGGTTGACATCCCCGTATGGTTTGCACTTTCATTAAGAAGTGTTGAGTGTCATGCTGAGTCAAATATTTTTCAGAACTCAAAAAACACTACATCTATCCGAATGCCTCAATTCAGGATGTCATGTGAGGAAAGTGCAACTTTGTTTAAAACTTCTGCTAGCCTTCTTGTAGACAGATAGATAGATAGATAGGACCTGTGGTTCCTTCCAACTATTGACCATAATGTTTTTTGTTTAAGGGATCCATGGTTTACAGGTGTAGCTTTACAAACTTTTACAAATTACACTACTGAGATGAGACACTATTACTGTTTCAAATTATTTCATCTGTTGTGGTAAAAAATTGAATATTCAATCCTAAATGAATATTTATCTGTGAAGATAATTGTTTCTGATCGCTTTCGCATTATATTATCAAAGCTCTAAACCGGGATCATCTCAACTGGCACAAGGAAATGCCAAAGCCATACACAACACTGTAACAGGAGGTGAAGCTTTAATATATTTGTATGAACCTGAAACTAAGCAGCAATCAACATTTTTGTGTATGCTAAGAAGGACCAAAACCAGCAAAAGTGGTTCATTTGCTTGCTTCTGTGGTTATACCAGACACATCATGACCACTGATTGCAAGGAGTGAAGAAATGTCAATACTGTATGGTATACCATTTCTTTACCGTAAGCCACGGATGAAATTAGGAAAAGCAATGGAAAACATTGCTTTTACCATATCAATGCCAGCTTTCACAGCATGTCAGCCTTTAGGCTATTAATACAGAAAATGATAATACTGCAATAAATGATTTGGGGGGGGGGGGGGGAGGGGGGGGGGGGGGAGAGAAAGAATGAAAAAGAAGGGCCAACTCACATCCAAATTCTGTATAGAATCTGATAGGGACTATCGGGCAAGGAGTTTTGCACAATTTTAGTGATTATAGCTGTTGTTCAAGACCACTGGCATAAATATTGATGTTATCTACCTTTGCTGTGGTTTGATAATTAAACTGGGGTAGTACTCCTGTATCATCATTTTTAAAGGGACATTACTAAAACTGAGTTCAGCATTTTTACTTTTACTTTGTACCTTTAATGGAGGTTGTGTGTCAGTCATGCCTTTAAAGGACACACAACTTTTGTAACACTAACAGATTTTACAACCTCTAGTAGTTTTGTGGATTACTGAGATGGTTACAGCCAATACCATTTCTATCAAATCAGTCACTAATTTAGTTTTGTTCAACTGAGCTCTCAAGTTGATGTTTACTTTAATTACTAATCATTTCTGATGTTTATGCATGTCATCACATATGCTCAATGTCTTGGATTGATGTATGGGGTCACTTAAATTTCCTTTTAAATTGGGATGGAGGGAGGGAGAAGGTGTCCTATTCTTAATGGATATCTATTTCCAACAACCTCATTCTTACAAGTGGGTTCCTCTCAGCCTAGTTCGAGTGATCTGCCCTTTATAATGTTCCCCATTTTATCCCTCCATTTCCTTGATGAGGAAGACACTACTAGTTCCAAAACAATGATAGCGTAAACACATTCCTGTGTGTATCAGCAATACTGACATTTCTTACATGCTGGACAGCAATTGTCTTTTTTCTAATAAAAACATAATACGGTTAAGAACACAAACACGGAGCATTAAGTGAGAATACTTACTAATTTTTGGAGTCTTTTTTCTCTTCTAATGTCAACCAAAAGGAGACCATCTTTAATAAGATTTTTAACGATATCTTCTTCATGGTCATTAACTTCAACTAATGTCACATGGGGCAGGTTGCCTATCCTGTATTCTATGTTAAGTAAAACAGGACGATTTTCCACATCACTGATGAAAGCTTTGACTGCTTCTTCTCTGTAGTCATTCTGCAATGAGAAAAGATTAAATAATATTTTTAAATGAAGGGATAACAGCAAGTAGGCAACTGCATGCAGGCCAGCAATGGGTTTTTGTCACTTTGTGTAATCATAAGCAATGGAAGATCAGATAATTCATGTAAGCTCTTCGCAGCAGTACATTTCTGTATGGCACCCCTCTATGAGCGGCTCATTACTGCCATAAATGAAATGCGTGAAATCTGTGGGAACTTCATGTACTCTTTTTTATTTAGATAGCAAGCGTTCCATGTAAGTCTACTGTTCCAAACGCTAACTCAAAGAATATGCCAGATTGTGTGTTACTGATAACAATGGAAACTCCCATGTCAATATTATGAAAAAGATAAGATTTCTATTCACCACACAGCGGAGTTGCCGAGTCAAAGATAGGCACAACAAAAATACTTTGTAACAAGTAAGCTTTCAGCCAAAAAGGTCTAGACGACACACATGTGTAGGCAACTCACACACATGACCACAGTCACTGCCTGCCGAGACCAGACTGTGAGCAGCAGTACGTGATGGGAGAAGCAATCCAGGTGGTGAGGGTCAGGAGGAGGCCGAGGCAGGAAGGAAAAGGATATTAGGGTAGGGATGGGGGGACAGTAAAGTGATGCTTGTAGCAGCATACTGTGTGTGTGTGTGTGTGTGTGTGTGTGTGTGTGTGTGTGTGTGTGTGTGTGTGTGTGCAGGCGTGCGTGGACACGTACGTGTCTCTCCACTCTATGGCAAGTAGTAATCTATTCTTTTCATAATGCTGTCATTATTCCATACTGGATTTTCCACTGTTTGAATTCCTCAGTGAGTAATACAATCATCACAGTCTAACAAACACAGCTTTCAGAGTGTAACTGGCTTATGTACAATACTAACAAAATTCTACTATTGTGAGCATATACAGTGTCATACGCATGTACTGCACAATTTTCATGAAGTTATATGAAAGAATTTCTAAAGGAAAAGAGCAAAATAACTAATTCACAGGAATGACCTAGACAACACTAACGCACATCTTAACACTGCTAGTTCATGTGTCTTTCAGAGAACTTGGGGGGGGGGGGGGGGGGGGGGGACACGGCAATCAGGTGTAGCAACACCTGTCGACAAGACAATGGAAAAGTAGTCACAGCTACCAAAAAATTTACCACTTAAAAATACTCTGTGTCCCAGCAGCAACATCTAGACAATAGCTAAATTTGTTATAAACTTTACACAATGTATCCACTTTTACAGAAGTTACGGTGGCTGTTATTCTGTTTTCCACTTCTTCTATGTTATGAGGTAAAGTGGAGATGAACACAGTTTAGTAACTGTCAAAGTTTTCATCACTGAAGTGATGTTTCATACTAAGTTAAGTCAGTACTATGACTGGACACTATATTCTTTTTAGTTTTTGAAATCAAATGAAAACACAAAATAATTTTCCCCCATGCACACACACACACACACACACACACACACACACACACACACACCACACACACACACACACACACACAAACCCGAAGTTCCATCAGCTAACTTAATAGAGGAAATGACTATGGGAAACAACAGAACTGAACATCTCATTTTTCCACACCTTCAGCTCCACTCCTTTTGTGGCACCAAATGCTCTTCGACTGCCCCCTCCAGTTCTCTCTCCCGTTTTTCTTTCTTTCCCCTCTACTACTATTCAATCTCCATAGCTTTTAATCTCTCACTTATCAAACAACAAATGTCTAAAACGAAATTCTACTACTGTCTCCCCATTTTGTTCTACAAGATAGTACCAAATAATCATTTCATAACAATTTGCTTTAACAGATTAAACATAAGAGAAATATCAAACAACCACCTTTACTGTGATAACAACAGTGTGACTCCATTTTCCAACCACTTCCTTCAGCTAAGGTATACATACTCCTTTCCTGTAAATTATCATTTGCTAACTTTTTATACCTCTCCATGCTCCCACAGTTATCTCTTGCATTTTTTTGTAAGTCAGTATAATTTTTTTAGTTAAATCAAATTTCTAGTTTGGAAACTGTAAGCTGATGCTGAAGTAATTCATACTTTGTGATTGAACTAGGATTTATTAAAGGTAACAGGAAAGTGATGACAACATGTCATACGATCATTCCAAAATTATAGTGGAGGAAATTGCTGAAAAGTGATTTTGGGTTAAATGCATCACCAAATCAGCAGCTATTTGTGCCAACCAATATAAAAGTAACAAGAGTGTAGGACTGTCAAACTCAAATATGTAACTATTCTTTAGATATCATCAGTTTACTTTTCCTGTGGACGTTTACTCAAAGTATCTTTCTATGGCAGTGTGACGAAATTTGGCATTAATGAGTTATGGCAGCAAATGAACAATGCGAATGTCTCTGCTAATAGCTTGAAACTGGATGCAGTGTGTCTCCTGGACTTATCACCATATTGCTTGGACTATAGATCATGCTCATCCAAGAAATGTACCCAGTGGGTGCGGCCGCAAAGCAGTGTAGTTCAGCACCCTGTACATGACCGTGTCACTAGTGTCTGCGCAGGAGCAAGATAGAGAGCTGTGGAGCGAGTGAGACTGCACAGCACTGCTCTGCGCTGGACTGCCTCGCTGTCAGATCCAACATAAACAAAACAACAGAGGAAGCGCAGCTCTGTAAAAGTGGTCGATGAGCGGTAAAACAAGCAAACCATTTCCGGTTTAATTGACAATTAGTGTTCATGTTGCAGAGTTACTACGCAAAGCTTTAGAAACCATTATCCAAAACAAGAATGGAAGGTTCTACTAGTACTGCACATGCACACTCGTCATATGTACGGTACGCATCTTCTAAAAGAAGATCAATTTCTTAAATGAACTAGTGTCAGAAATATCCGATTTTAGAAATAATTTGATGTAAGGGAATAAGAGTCTCATTGTTACTGTTAGTAGTTACAAGTAAATGCTTTTGTTGTACTTCTTTCTTGTATACCTTTTCAGAGCTTAGACATCAGATCCTTAGTTTGCTGTTTTGTACGCAATAATTTTAATTGACCGAGTTTGAAAACTTATTAAGTAAATAGGATTAAGGTTATAAGGATCTTTAATCCTTACACTCAACATTGTTAAAGAAGACAATTAACTCTTTTTCACGGAAATGATTTTGTCTAGGCTTGGCACAATATTCCGGGAGACTGATAACCTCAAAGATTTAGTCATTTTTTTTGTGAAATAGTGAACGGTTCTTAGTATTTTTGGCCACTTGCTTGTGTAATAGAGGATACTTCTCTCATGGAAAACAACTGTAAAAGTCATCCAAAGTTTTACAAATAAGAATGCAGTCCTTCAGGCAGATATCGCACTACACGTCAATCAGTTCTAGTTGAAACACTAGGTAGATGTCCTCCGCACGAAGGGAAAACGAGTGAACAAATATATCTAAGGCCGGTTGAAGCTCACTTATCTCCAAAAATCTGTTTCCAACCACTTCTTCTAATTCGCAATTGATTTGAACATAATCTGATGTATCCACACCATCTTTAATGCTGTCTAATGCAGGGAAGTGTTGACAATTCTCCTTACACAACTGTTTTTCCCCACAATTAAGTTCTTTTTTTAAATGTTTGAATCGTTGGCACTAAATCAACAACAGAGTGATTTTCGCCTTGTTCAAAGTATTTAAATGACCAGTTTGGTCACTCACAAAAGTCAAATTTGCTACCCACTTAGAATCAGGAGTAATTCTTCTGAACATCGTTCCATTTCCAAAAATGTATTGATTACATCCATCAAGCAAAAAACCTGATGAAGCATCTTCCCATCTTACTTCAGCATGGTAGGTGATGTCCGGGTATTCTGCTTTGATATCAGCCAGAAATTCTTGAAATTGGAGACGTGGGAGTCCATGTGAGCGAAGATAATTAACTGTTTGAACAACAGTGTCCATTACATTTTTTAGTTTGACAATCATTGCACAAAGTGTCACCTGGTGCAATCGACTGCGGCGAATAAGGAACAGCTGACTTCAGCTATTTTTGACGTGATGTAAATCAATAATTCAGTGTGTATCCCTCTTAGCGCAGAGGCTCTGTCCGTTGTTACACTGGTTAGACATTACCATTTTAAACCCAATGACCTGAACACGTTTTTCACAGCTAGAAAAATATCCAAACCTGTGGTTGTGTCTTTTAATGGTATAAGGTCGAGAAATTCTTCGGTGACACACAGACTGTCGTTGACAGCCCGAATGAATATGACGAGGTGAGATATGTCTGGAACGTCCATGGACTCGTCAGGAGCAATAGAAAATGAAACGGAGTTTGCCGCTATCTCCAGTAATTGCAGATCCACGTCTGAGGCGAAAGAGAAATTTTTTTCAAATTTTTCCACGGGGTCTGCTGCACAAATACAAGTCGCCAAGTCGACCAGGCAATCCTTGATGTGATTCCCTGCTTTTGCAATTCTCAGCGAGCATTTGTAACTTGAGCGTAAACTTTGCCTTCTTGTTTCCTGCTCTAACCAAGTGGAAAAAACCTTACAATTAATTTTGTATGATCCTGCTTTTAAAACACTTTTTATCATTTTAACAATTAATTGTTTCATTCATTGAAACCCAAATAAAAAAGTATCAAAAAGATTGGTTTCCGATTCGTTTTCCCCCTATTCCTCTCAAAAGTGGCCATAGACACTAGCAAGGACAGTGAAATGTGGTTGCGAAATAAATTTTTATCTGTTGGAATATTTGCATTTTAATTAATTGAAAACTTAGATCAAACTACAATATATGTTTTCCCATCCATCAAAACACAAGTACACAAAAACAAAAAATGACTCTTAATGGCACTTTACTGCCCGAGGGAGCATTTGTCATGGCTTTTCAGAAAGTACCAAAAAATAGTGCATCTGAAACTTTTGTCTGTGTGACGCAATTTAATGCAACCTAAATATAAAAATTAACCGAAAATAAATGTTCCTTGTTGCTGACAATCTGCCAGGAAGTTTCATATCAGCTAGTGCCCCAAGGGCACAGTTTGGATGAGCCTGCCCTAGATGACAGGGAAACCGTGGCCTGGTCAGATGAGTCCCGAATTCAGTTAGTAACAGCTGATTGTAGGTTTCAAGTGTGGTGCAGACCCCAAGCAGCCATGGACCAAGTTGTCAGCAAGGTACTGTGCAAGCTAGTAAAGGTTCAACAATGATGTGGGTCGTGTTTACATATGCATTGGTTCCTCTGTTCTGTTCGGCTATTTGGAGACCATTTGCAGCCATTATGGACTTCAGTTCCCAAACGAAGATGGAATTTGTGTGGATGCTAATGCACCATGTCGCCAAGACACAGTGTTAGCGATTGGTTTGCAGAACATTCTGGACAATCTGACCAAATGATTTGGCCACTCGATCACCTGACATGAAGCCCACTGAACATTTTTGGGACATAATTGAAAGGTCTGTTCGGGCACAACATTCTGCATGGGGACCACTTTTGAAATTAAGGATGGCTACTGAAACAGCATGGCTCAATATTTCTGCAAGAGGACTTCCAACAACTTTTTGAATCCATGCCACTTCGAGTTGCTGCACTACGTATGGCAAAAGAAGTTTCGACACGATATTGCAAGGTATTTCATGACTTTTGTCATCTCAGTTTGTATCCATTCACTTTGACACATGTGATTCTTTAGTATGTCGCATTTTTCTCTTAGTAAGTGCAAATCTTGGCTACCAAAATCAAATTTTCTACTGGTACAACGTTGTAGTTTTCCTTCACTTTATTTCTGCCTCTTATAGAATCTTATTATTTCTTGGCTAGAAGTCTTAGTTTGAGCAGCATCCTTTTATTCTTACATTCCTCTCATATCATTGTAGTCGTTTTTCCATTACATCCTACATTTTGAATGTATGTAGAATGTATGTTTTCAATGAGTACAACAGATTTACTTCCATATTTTCTCAGTAAGACACACTGCTTCCAAAGAAGAGTCTTCCTTTACAAGGGTGGACTGAAAGATAATGCCTCTGAGTTTTAACATAAAAACTGGTAAGGCTTTTTAAATAAAGCAAATGCTATAAACATTCTACATCTTTATTCTTCATGTCTACGTACGTGCAGCCTTCTGCTACTAGAGGGCTCCAAATTGTAGCACATAATATGGTGGTGTGTAATATAACTGTCAGTGCCTGAGAAACAGCGTGCAGTAATTGAATTTTGAGACTGAAGAGTTCGTCCACACATGGAGCACCCTCTTTTTCATAACGACAATGCTAGAACTCATATACACTGCAACAATCCAATGGCTTGTGTTCACTATCATTGATCATCCTCCATACAATCCTTTCTGACTTGCGCCGCACCCCCCCCCCCCCCCCCCCCCCCCCAATTCAATTTTCAGCTGCTTCGAAAATTTAAAGAACACCTTTGAGGACTTCACTTTAATAGTGATGAAGTGGTGCAAGCAGAAGTGAGGTTGTGGCTAAGTCAACGAAGCCCAATGTTCTACAGTAATGCTATCAACAAACTCGTCTCTTGGGGGAAAACTATGTTCATTGACAGGATGACTGTTGAGGTATAAATAGGTACATATGAAGAATAAAGGTGTGAAATGTTAAAAATGTTTGTTTTATTCACAAAGCTTTATGAGTTCACATAAAAAATTCAGAGGCATTACTGTCTAGAATGCCCTCTTTCTTACATTCCTACTACTGCTGGCCAGAGAGGCATGTCACAACACCCAAGTTTTATTAGCAGTAAGCATGCCTGGCAGTTCGAAAACCCATGTGCAATAGGGAAGACTCCTGAGGATGTTGCAGTCCAATAGATTATAGGCTGTTATCAAATACAAATTAGGTGCTACTGTTTGCAGCAAAGAATTTTCTAAAATCATGTTACAGGGCAAAACTATTGTAAATGCTCCCAGTCAGTCTCACGATATTTAATTTAATCCTATGGAATGGGATACCATAAAGTCAAAGAGGAAGTCGAATGAGAAAGACAGGTGAACAAAGTAAGTTAACTTTTTCTTACAGCAAAATTGCCTTAACTGTTAATATATTTATCCCACTGTGAGAAAAGATAGTCAAATGCCTTTATGGAAAAATATTTGACGTTGCCTGTGGAACCATGACTGTACCCAGCTGTGCATCTCAGTCCAAAGTCAACTGACAGTCAGGAATGGCTTTCCTCAGGGCTCCAGAAATATGGAAATAACACAGGACGAGGTTGGAACATTTTGGAAGGTGTATGGGCTTCCCAACCAAATTTTACAGCTTAGTCAAAACTACCTATAAACAAAATAAGACACACATTGCTGAGGTTGTTTCTACTGTGCGGAAGTTTTGCCGGGAAGTGCTTGCACATCCACCAAGCAGCCCTGATCTCTTCCCATGTGATTTCCATATTTTTGGAGCCCTGAAGAAAGACACTTGTGGCCATCTATTTGCTATGGACAAATAGCTTGGAGGGGGGGGGGGGGGGGGAGTCACTGACTGTCTTGTCACACAGTGGGAGAAATTTATTAACAGTTATGGTGATTGCTTTTGAAATAATAAACCATTTACTTTTTTTCCCCATGTGGTTCGTCTTCATTTGATTGCCCCCTTATGAAAAAGGCAATTTATAAAGAAATGAGATATTCACATTTGTACTAATAAATCAGGTCATTAAATGAGGGCACATCTAAATTTCACAAGAGAGAATGCTACTATGCAAGAAAAGCCTGAAGGACGATATGTCCAATTTCCCTTCCTTTGATAAGAAAGGTTAATAAGAAAGTTCAATATCATTTGGTCCTCAAATATACAAAACAACTATGCAAGCCATAAACGAATTAGGAGAGAACATAAGCTGCTTAAAACAAAAAAGGTTGTTATAATTTTCTGTGGACTTCCAACAGTATCTGATAGCATGAACCTGTCTTCCTGGTAAACTAGAAAGATGTGGGTTCAGGGGAAATGTTTTGCAGGGGATTGAGCTTGTTATATCTGTCAAACAAAAAATTAAGACCGGTTATAGCCTCAAATAAAAAAATAACCTGTAGTAATGGAAAACTGTTTTATAAGGTTTAATTCTAGATCCAAATCTTTTCATATTTTACATAAATTATTTACCTGTTGACATAAATTCTATTTAGTACTATTAACAGGTAATACCTTAGAGGTGACTAAAACCAATAGCTTCGAGAAAATTCCACAATTTTTCTCTATTTCAAAAATAATGCAGCTACCTGGTTTTGACTAAATAGCTTACTATCAAGGTTCTGAGTAAACCTTAATTATGTAATTTAAAATTATACAGGTACAATCAATAAGAAATTAACTCCAAGTCATTCACAAAACCCAGAAACTATAGGAAGCAGATAACAGCAAATTCTGAAGACTATATTTGAACCAAAATCTGTTCTGGTCCATAATCTATTCAGCAAACAAATTGAAGAGTTCCGTGCTTGTAATGTCTGATCTTTCAAGACAACGAACAGGAACGTCAAAAGGTTATGGACAAGTCTTTTTTGAATCAGTTATAAAATACAAAATTATTACTTTTATTAATATTTGGAAATGCAAATGTTGAGCCAAAAATATTTGTCACCAAAAAGAAAAATTAGAAATATGTAAAATACAAAAACTATAGATTCATAGTGTTATTTCGGTATCTGAAGATGCCAACTATTCTGTCTGAACCATTTTTATCTGCTTTGCTTCATGCAGCGCAAATCCTCAAATTTATTTCAGTTAATAGATTTCCAACGTAATTATTGTAATTTAACAGGACATTTGACTGAATACTTTGGTCCACTATTGATATTCATACCAGCTAAAGATGATTGTGGTAGTGGCTAGTGGTAGTGTATAAGAAAGGAGCAGGTATTGTGCATCCCAGTCTGCATTTGTAAGGTGGGTGCATGCACTCTAATAACATGAGCAGTGGAGAGCAGTCGTGAAATGCACACTGTTCATTTGCCTTACGAGGCTGTGTGTATGCTTTGGTAATCCAAGCTGGCGGTGTCATGGATGTCTTTGAGAAAGAGGGCCGCTAACAATGTAAATGGGGACCCAAAACAGATTACTTACTTTTATGTTAAAGAGAACTTTGATGAATGGCACAAGGATCAGACATAATGGGTCTGCAAATGATAGTGTTTTATATTTGGTTACAGTACTTTAATTTCTAATTATTAAGATCTGTCATTGCGAGACTAAGACTTTAAATACCTCTAAGTAGTAGTCATGATCTAGCACTGCAGTATCATCAAGCAAGGATCAAAGTCCAGAACAAAAGACAGTTTATAAACAGTGGTGGGATAGAGTAGCTGGACCACCAGAACAATTTCTAAAAGTGAGCATTCATCAGCAAGATTAATAACAGGTAACTGGCAGCACATCCGACATGGTGAAAATGTATCAAGTGCAGACAGCAGCTAAATTACACCAGTAAGAAGAAAACAACATCAATCTATCATTACATTATGAAACCAGGAATAACAGAAGTTTCATGTTTTCAAAAGATTTAAGATGTACGCTTAAGTTCTACAATAAATGTTTATGAAAATGTACAAAAACTTAAAGACTAGGAATATACAATTAATGTAAATCAGGATTTAAAACTGAACTGTAACAAATGTCTTAACAGTTCACCTGTATGTGATGAGATAATAAAATTGACCTGAGTACACCATAAACATCCATTTCTGAGCATCTAATACAGTAACAATTCAATGCACAGCTTTAACTTCCTCATATAACATCTAATTTTACTACAAATCAGAATCTCAAAGGAATAAATAAACTGCCTCAATGTATCTGCTTTAATCAACAGATCTTGAAATCTCCATGAATCTTCCAGAGTTCTCTGATTTCTTTTACAGTTCCCCAAGGTTTTTTCCACAGTAAAATCCACCTCCCTGAAAATGTCATGATTTCCTGACTAAATCACCCTGTGTCAACAGTATCCATGTTGGAACCTAAATTTAATCATCATCAGACTACAGCAACTGATGACTTGTGCCATTTTATTGGGAATCTATAATTTGCTATGCAACCTTTCTCATACTGTGCTTCATACTGGCCTGTGCCTCTACCACTGTTGCCCATAATCCCAGCTCTTAATTACTGCAGTTCCTTATATGAACTCTTAACAACCCAAAGAGGTTACTATCTCTTCCAAGAGATTTTCATTATGCTCCCACATGGTGTCTACTCAAATTTAGGGGGGGGGGGGGGGGGGGAGGGGGAGGGGGAGACCCTGAGAATTCCAGATGTGAGGAGGCAAATGGCATCAAGAAGGTCCTGATAAATTAATCGTGTGGGAGGGTGGCAGCATGCCAGAATAATGACTTTTCTTTCCTCTCAGCTGAGAGATATACCAGGCATATGCAGTGTTCAACCACAGTTTTTAAACATACATAATTTATATGGAATAACATTCATATAATTAATGCACTTTGAGATATTAAGTATTTAAACATTTGTGAGTCATAAAACTCAAAATTCAATTTCAATGATAGATTAAAAACAAAGAATTCCCCGAGATTTTATGAAATTCCTGAAATTCCCCAATTTTTTCAGGTAAAATTTAATTCCCTGAGAATTCCAGGTTTTCCAAGTGAATTGCCACCCTGTCCCAACATAACCACCACCTCTGCACAAAATTTCCTCAAACCTGTTACCTAGCTTCTGCAGCCTACTGTCTAAAAGCTGTATTTCTACATTAGTCAGGCCTGCACCAGTATTATTTCCATTCCACATACTCCTAATTATTACGATGTCACCTTAACCTATGACAATGGGTGTGGTTGGATGTTGGCAGAATATTTATACCAACCAGTACCCACATGAAAGCAATATTAAGGGTTCATTTCCTCACACCTTCATTTAATACATAAATGTCTATTTCATCTTTGGTGGGTGAAGTGAAAAATGATGAGCTCATCAAATGGATGTGGAATCAAAGTTGGCATACCTACCGTACACTTTTCATAGATTTCTTTAGTGGACTTTTTCTTAACTTTAGTGAACAAATCCAAAGAAATGGTAATATTGCACATCATGTCCATAATTAACATTTAACTGATTTTTTTCCTTAGTGATGATTAACTAAGAATCAGTCCCTATTTCAAGAACATGCAGCCCACTAAGAACAGTTTTTTGCCTTTCCATGTGAAACACACACTTGCTCATTCCCTCCACTTGCATGAATACCCTAGTCTATAAACTTTGTTATGTCACCTAGCCCAATAAGAACAAATCTGATTTGGCAATAATTTTGACACAAATTACTGTATTGGCATGGAATGCATCAATCAACTTCTCCACCCGAGTTGTTATTTCCGGAAGCCATGAAATGAAACAAGGCTCTCACTACCTATTACTTTCCTCACACCACACAGTGTACCCATTACTTTTCAACCTCTGAAATTTCCATCTCAAATTCTATACTGCTTCTCCAGCTCATTTTCTTGCCTTATGCATTGTTGGCATACCACACCACAATGTAATTCCTGCACATACTACTATTATTCCTGCAATTACATACACTAACAGTGTATGCACAACTGTTCAACTTCATATGACGACACACATTTGTCAAAAAGAAAGAATTAGTACAGTCTATTCCGTCTGCCAAAGGACAAAATAACAATTAACCCAGTAACAATGTGTGTGGATGTCACCGGTCAGTATTGTTTTACAACAGGTGCTCTGTTCTCAATACCCAACTGCGCTCAAATTAAATTAACTAACACTATAATGATCTGCTTCCTTTCTCCTCTTCTTCCTCAACATTTTTCCTATATCTCTTTCCAATTTAGTTTTCCATATTGTATCTCTTACACCTTTCTAGCTTGCTCTCTCTCAGCTGCCTCTAGTGCCATTTGCTTCCTCCCACCTCCACACCTACAGTGTTACATATTGCTGCCAATTTTTGCTGCATTTACACTTTTTATGTTCAGGCAATCCATATGTTACATCCCTCTGGTTTCTTCACAACTCTATCACTTTTCGCATTTTCTAATATCTGTGGTTAGCATGGTTTACTTAATTCATCCCTTATTAGCCTTATCCCTTTCAACCTCCTCCTCTCATTTGTCGGATGGGAAAATATATATATATATATATATATATCTCAACAATTAAAGGGAACAGCCATGGGTACCAGGATGGCCCCCTCGTATGCCAACCTATTTATGGGTCGCTTAGAGGAAGCCTTCTTGGTTACCCAAGCCTGCCAACCCAAAGTTTGGTACAGATTTATTGATGACATCTTCTTGATCTGGAATCACAGTGAAGAACAACTCCAGAATTTCCTCTCCAACTTCAACTCCTTTGGTTCCATCAGATTCACCTGGTCCTACTCCAAATCCCATGCCACTTTCCTAGACGTTGACCTCCATCTGTCCAATGGCCAGCTGCACACATCCGTCCACATCAAACCCACCAACAAGCAACAGTACCTCCATTATGACAGCTGCCACCCATTCCATATCAAACGGTCCCTTCCCTACAGCCTAGGCCTTCATGGCAAACGAATCTGCTCCAGTCCTGAATCCCTCGACCATTACACCAACAACCTGAAAACAGCTTTCGCATCCCGCAACTACCCTCCCAACCTGGTACAGAAGCAGATAACCAGAGCCACTTCCTCATCCCCTCAAACCCAGAACCTCTCACAGAAGAACCCCAAAAGTGCCCCGCTTGTGACAGAATACTTCCCAGGACTGGATCAGACCTTGAATGTGGCTCTCCAGCAGGGATACGACTTCCTAAAATCCTGCCCCGAAATGAGATCCATCCTTCATTAAATCCTCCCCACTCCACCAAGAGTGTCTTTCCGCCGTCCACCTAACCTTCGTAACCTCTTGGTTCATCCCTATGAAATCCCCAAACCACCTTCCCTACCCTCTGGCTCCTACCCTTGCAACCGCCCCCGGTGTAAAACCTGTCCTATGCACCCTCCCACCACCACCTACTCCAGTCCTGTAACCCGGAAGGTGTACACGATCAAAGGGAGAGCCACGTGTGAAAGCACCCACGTGATTTACCAACTGACCTGCCTGCACTGTGACGCTTTCTATGTGGGAATGACCAGCAACAAACTGTCCATTCGCATGAATGGACACAGGCAGACAGTGTTTGTTGGTAATGAGGATCACCCTGTGGCTAAACATGCCTTGATGCACGGCCAGCACATCTTGGCACAGTGTTACACCGTCCGAGTTATCTGGATACTTCCCACCAACACCAACCTATCCGAACTCCGGAGATGGGAACTCGCCCTTCAGTATATCCTCTCTTCTCGATATCCGCCAGGCCTCAACCTCCGCTAATATCAAGTTGCCGCCGCTCATACCTCACCTGTCTTTCAACAACTTCTTTGCCTCTGTACTTCCGCCTCGACTGACATCTCTGCCCTTACTCTTTGCCTTTAAATGTGTCTGCTTGTGTCTGTGTATGTGCGGATGGATATGTGTGTGTGTGCGCGAGTGTACACCTGTCCTTTTTTTCCCCTAAGGGAAGTCTTTCCGCTCCCGGGATTGGAATGACTCCTTACCCTCTCCCTTAAAACCCACATCCTTTCATTTTTCCCTCTCCTTCCCTCTTTCCTGACGAAGCAACTGCCAGTTGCGAAAGCTCGTAATTCTGTGTGTGTGTTTGTGTGTTTTGTTCATGTGCCTGTCTGCCGGCACTTTCCCGCTTGGTAAGTCTTGGAATCTTTGTTTTTAATATATTTTTCCCATGTGGAAGTTTCTTTCCATTATATATATATATATCACCGGTGGGTTAAAGTAATGAAGTCTCTTAGACTACGTTTGAGCAGCACTAGTGTGCATACACACTATGTGGGCATAGTGCAGAAACCTTTAAAAAAAATTGGGTTTCAGGAGTAAATACAAATAAAATATTGCATCCTAACTGCATACAAGGAATATGCTGCATTTCATTCTTACATTGTCCTGGTGCTGCATCTCAATTGGAGTGTGGATTGTGTAGGGTGGGGTGGGTGAGAGTAGAAAAAAGTTGGGAAGGGGAAGAAGGGTAAAGCGACACCAAAGATATGGAGGCAGGAATGTGCCCCTCCCAGAGGACCTATGTGTGGCACTTAAAATGGATTGGGGGGAAAGAAAAAAAAACAGAAATTACAAGGAGACTATAGAAAGAAAAGTCGGGTTGAAGTGAGTGGGATAAGAACTAGAAGAGATTGAAGCCAGAAAGATTGCATGATGTGTTGTAAGGATAGGTTTATTCTATGTAATTGGCAGAAACTGGTAATTGGGAGGGGTGGTTGGAGGTGGGGAGAGGGGGGGGTAAGGAGAGAGGCGGAGGAAGAGGAGGATCTGGATGGGATGGGTTGTGAAATGGCCAATGAAGTTAAACAGAAAACTAACAAAATGCATACATGGTAATAATTCTGTTGCATTGAAACATTGATTGGAAACCAGAAAATATCAATATATTACTGTGTAACACATGATTTAGTCAATAGTTTCTAATACAGTTAATTAACACGTTTAAAAGCCTGTATGCAACTGCTTTAGAAGAAAGACTAACAATTAACGACTTACATCATTCCTTGGTAGCTGAACACAAGCCAGTGCATATTCCTGAGCAAAATATTTCTCAGAAGAATATTCAGCTGGCAGTTTTGCACAATCTGAAACATTAATTGTTTCCCTGTTGCCATAGTCCACATAAAAAACAGACACATTGGAGCCAGAAATCTTCTCTACTTTTGCTCTGTACCACTCACGATCCAAACTAAACCTGGCAGCACAAAGTTCACCTTTCTTAGGTGTGTGAGCACCAGGTAACGGAGGATTAGTTGTGAATTCTTGTCTTATTTTTGCCATCAGCTGTTCTAAGTTTGGAACTTGATCAACCATCTGAGCATAGAAATGCAGATCAGGAGTAGCTTCAATAATGAGTACTTTCTGGTAGTCTATTTTTCTTTCCACTACTCTCTCTTCTTCAATTTTTTTCTCCTCTTCATTTTCTTCAACATAGTCCTTCCATATCTAGGTACCACAAAAATACAAAGTTAATGTAAAAAATTAATTAAAACACTTAATTAATAATACTTGACTAATTTTGTAATAAACAGGTTAAATCTCCACATTTCACACAAAGACCTACAATTTCAATGCATCTAAAAAATAACAATAAAGGAAACTAGAGGTGAAGGAACATTATGTAATAGTTTTCACGTGGAGTAACTGAATTTTTGATGTATTGCCTGTTGGCTTTCACCTTGGGAGTTTTGGCCAAGATTAAATTAATGATTCATCTGACATTTCTCCAATATGAGTGGGTGGCTCTGTCCAAGATTCACTAGCAATGAAACTTGATTCAGTCACTTGTACTCGTAAAACATGAAACAAATGTCCATCAAAGATCCCCAGATCAAAGCCAACAGGCAAAATGTCAACATGGGACCACAAAAACCTCAACAGTTTTGCTTTTTGTTTTGTCTACAGTCATCGCATTTGTTAACTATGCACAATGATTATATTGATGCAAACTGAAAAATTGTCTAAAAGCTCTTTTCAGTAATGTAGACTTTCAATAGTTAACATAGCACTGTGAAGATGACTGGCAGTGACCAGATGACTGGCAGTGACCAATAAAAAACACACACACACACACACACACACACACACACACACACACACACACACAATAGTACGATACAATCACAATGTGCTTATTATATTACAGTTTTGAAGTGTCCTACTGAACAACTAAAGCAACAGACATATGTTTCGGTACAATAATTCTATTCCCCCCCACCTATGCTAAATGCATTATTTCTTTTGAAAGCTATAATAGACATACATACTTTTAATTTCTTCGCCTTTGCTGTGTCTTCTGCTGTTTTCAAAGCACGATAATGCTCTGATCGCTCAGCTGTTGGGTGAACAGATGCCAGTCCCGTTTCCACTAGTGCAACTGATAAGTTAACACCCTCAATCCATAGCCATCCTATGAAATTTCCTGCTTTGTCCATTGATTCCACATGAATTTCTACCTCACGTTGCAAACATTTGTCTTTTGTGAAGGCCAAGGCTTCTTCACCGTAAGGTTCACCTTCCACAGTTCCAGTATTGCCTGGTCCTGGTCTTGAGCCTCTTGGGCAGTTAATACCTGTGACAAATTTTTACTATCTAAGTAACTGTATATATTGAAAAATTAAGATTTTTACCACAGAAGCTTTGATCATCATGATCAACTGCACATACAAAAATATGTAGCCACCACACAAACGTGTAGAATACATGAAAAACCTTGACAAGAAGATCGACACTGTTCCTAAATGTTGTTCTCTGTAAGCCAACTTTTATAATTTCATAAATGTAGTAATTGAACGCTTTTTGAAAATTGAGAAGGAATAAGTAGCTTTTCACACATCACAGCAATGTACCTGCCCAAAACTTATCTGTAACGGGCACTGAAAATGGTTGCTGCGACAGCTCATGTGACAGTGATTTCAGCGAAATTATTCAACCAGCCTTACAAATAAAGTTACTAGTTGTGTACGGCATGTGTAAAGTAGAGGCTTTAAAGTGCCTTTGCATAAAATTCTTGTATTCAAAACCTGCAAAGTTTGGGATGAAATATTGAACTGTTTAATTCCTGTATTTCCTACTTCAGGTTGCTGTTACCCAGCCACTCCTCCATGGAGCTCTGTTGTTGGATCAAATTTTGAATGTTGTTAGTAGACACACTTATTAGATTTTATTTCTTTGTTACTGAATACTATTGAATTACCTCTGTCAACACTATTTTAAATTACTATTCACCATATAGCGGAGATGATTGAGTCGCAGATAGGCACAACAATAAGTTTTATTTGTGACAGTCTTTTTGTTGTGCCTACCTGTGATACAGCATCTCCCTTATATGGTGACAATTTCCCTTTCATAATATTGTTACTTTCCATCCTGGATTTTCCACTGTTTGATTTGTTTTAAATTATTGATTTTTATTTTTCTATTACTTTTTCCTCATTACTGAAACTTCTTTTTAATGTATTTTTTTTTAAATTTCGAGTTTGCACCTTTTACTTTTTCTTTACTATCATCCTTGTCAAACTGACATTCACTGTACCGTTCTTATATTGTTCCTCTGTGTTACGGTATTTTCAGTTTTTCTAATGAGATTCTTTATGTACTGAAACCTTTGCTCATGAAATATTTCCTTCCTGATCCTGTTCTGAGTGAGACAGATTAAACAGGGATGAAATGAATAATAGAACACTATTAGTTCCCAGCAATATGTCTCAATTTACATAAGTATTGTCTTAAGACTTGTGTCAACTTGTGTTTGATTCACCCTCCATGAATTTTCAGTGGTCAGTTGTGGGCTTTTGTGCATGTGAAGAAAGAAGAATATCTGTAAAGTGCCCAGGGTGTATAATCTCAAACATCTGTATGACAGCTATTAATACGAATACCAAAGTACTTATGTATGGATACCAATTATAAGTAATATTTTCAACGTAATCACAGTGGTCATTACAACTTTTATTGTAATGGCACACCAGCCTTGCTAAAATGTGTGGCAAGAAGGTAACTCTTGTGACTTGCTGCTTGGAGTACGGCATTCTAGTTGAAACCAATTAAGACCCTTGTGTGAGAGATGGCTTTACTTTGACACAAAGAGATTCATTCTTAACAATTTATTTTACTTTTAAACATAAAGCATGCAGCTTTACTGTATGGTTAAATGATGATGGTGTCCTCTTGGGTAAAATATTCCGGAGGTAAAATTGTCCCCCATTCGGATCTCTGGGCGGGGACTACTCAGTAAGAAATCGTTATCAGGAGAAAGAAAACTGGCGTTGTTCTGATCGGAGAGTGGAATGTCAGATCCCTTAATTGGGCAGGTAGGTTAGAAAATTTAAAATGGGAAATGAATGGGTTAAAGTTAGATATGGTGGGAATTAGTGAAGTTCGGTGGCAGGAGGAACCAGACTTCTGGTCAGGTGAATACAGGGTTATGAATACAAAATCAAATAGGTGTAATGCAGGAGTAGGTTCAATAATGAATAAAAAATAGGAATCACAGCACAGTGAACGCATTATTGTGGCCAAGATAGACACGAAGCCCATGCCTACCACAGTAGTATCAGTTTATATGCCAACTAGCTCTGCAGATGACGATGAGATGTATGATGAGATAAAAGAAATTATTCAGATAGTGAAGGGAGATGAAAATTTAAGTCATGGGTGACGAATTCTACAGTAGGAAAAAGAAGACAAGGAAACATAGTAGGTGAATATGGATTTGGGCTAAGAAATGAAAGGAAGCCACCTGGTAGAATTTTGCACAGAGCATAAATTAATCATAGCTAATACTTGATTCAAGAATCATAAAAGAAGGTAGTATACATGAAAGAGGCCTAGACATACTCTAAGGTTTCAGACAGATTATATAATGGTAAGACAGAGATTTAGGAACCAGATTTTAAAATGTAAGACATTTCCAGGGGCAGATGTGGACTCTGACCACAATTTATTGGTTCTGAACTGTAGATTAAAACAGAAGAAATTGCAAAAAGGTGGGAATTTAAGGAGATGGGACCTGGATAAACTGAAAGAACCAGAGGTTGTAGAGAGTCTCCGGGAGAGCATTAAGGAGCGATTGAAAGGAATGGGGGAAAGAAATACAGTAGAAGAAGAATGTGTAGCTTTGAGGGATGGTATAGTGAAGGCAGCACAGGATGAAGTAGGTAAAAAGACAAGGGCTGGTAGAAATCCGTGGGTAACAGAAGATATATTGAATTTAATTGATGAACGTGGAAAATATAAAAATGCAGTAAATGAAGCAGGCAAAAAGGAATACAAATGTCTCAAAAATGAGGTCAACAGAAAGTGGAAAATGGCTAAGCAGGGATGGCTGGAGGACAAATGTATGGATGTAGAGGCATATCTCACCAGGGGCAAGGTATATACTGTCTACAGGATAATTGAAGAGACTTTTGAAGAAGAGAGAACCACTTGTATGAATATCAAGAGCACAGATGGAAACCCAGTTCTAAGCAAAGAAGAAAAAGCAGAAAGGTGGAAGGAGTATATAGAGGGTCTGGCAAGGGTGATGTACTTGAGGACAATACTATGGAAATGTAAGAGGATGTAGATGAAGATGAAATGGGAGATAAGATACTGCGTGAAGAATTTGTCAGAACAATGAAAGACCTAAGTCGAAAAAGGGCCCTGGGAGTAGACAACATTCCATTAGAACTACTGATAGCCTCGGGAGAGCCGGCCCTGACAAAAGTCTACATCTGGTGAGCAAGATGTATGAGACAGGTGAAATACCCTCAGACTTCAAGAAGAATATAATAATTCCAAACCCAAAAAAAAGTAGGTGATGACAGATGTGACAATTACCGAACTAATAAGCCAAGGCTTCAAAATACTAACATGAATTCTTTACAGACAAATGGCAAAACTGGATAGAAGCTGACCTCAGCAAAGACAACTTTTCTCGGTTAAAATTACACTTTCTCCCAGGTGAAGATACACTTTTTCCGTGTTAAGTGACAGTATAGTTTTCCTCGGAACTGTAAAACTTATCAGTCCTTTGAATGGTTATGTATGGTTTTATACTCTCGGCTCTTTAGAAGAAAATTAAAAAACCATGCGTTTTGGAAAGATCTTTGATGTGCACCAGCATGTACGCTACATATTTTTGTATCACAAAAGTCTAAATTTAAATTCCACCAAATGCCGCATGGTACTTTCCGAAGCATTGACATCAAGACTGCAGTGCGATTTATAGCCAGTCATAGCTCATGTCACATGATCTTGCCAGCCGATGACAGAGGATATTCGAGCATAGGACATGTGATGCAGTCAGCCAATAGCGTTATCACTGTTAAGTAGCGTGTGCACACAAATAGGAAACGTTAATGGTTTAAATTATAATATATATACTGTTACTACAAGAAAAGCAGAGCTTTCACATATTATCTTGGTCTCTAAGATTAATAAGGCGCGTGTTACACTTTGAGATACATCCCACAAATGTGCCAGTAAAATTTTTAATAAAGACATAAATGTCTTGATCTTCTGGGTTAGAAATTTTTATACATGTTTGTACTCATAGACTTGATTTTTAAATGACAGCCAAACGCTCTGTGATCTAAGAAATTCATCGTACATTCTCGCACACAGTTCATCCCACATAAAAGGAAATTTACTTTGAAAATAACACTTTTCAAACAACCATTCGCAATATTTTCCCACGACCTGTTAGAAATAGGTTCGCTTCAGTAGTTGCCAGAGAACGCCAGATAACAGGTGTCACCGCACTTGCGCAGCTACCAGGATGCCGGAAGCGCATATGTTCGTAGGTGTAAGGCATTAAAAGATCAAACATTATGTCGTAAAAGAAAAAAAGACATCAGAGGATACTCCAATAGCATCAGAATTTCGTGCACCGTACTAAAATGCGTAATTCAGCTTAAAGTGCACATTCATATGTAAATTTTTTTTGGAGTACCAGTGCTGTATTATCTTATGTTTGGTTCCTCATTATGGCATAATGTAATACGTGATAGAAGATGTAAACATGCACTTTTGAAACGCAGCAAACAGTTTAAACTAGCCAATAGTGTGGAATAAAACACTTCGTTTTAAATAAACTTACTGCCTCATCGGAAATGATTAAAAAGCGAAATTGCTTTAGCAAATCGAAAAAAATAACTTCATTGTTCTGCAAGGCAATTAATACTCGACTGTCAGAAAGGTGGAAATAAAATCTGAAAGTAATAATGTATTTTAGCCTTCTGTACTCATGTGAGTGTATTTTAATTCACTTGATAGCTCCTGGCCACAGAAATCCATTTTGTTTTCACTTGACGTGACAGCAATAAAAGAAGAGGAAATAGGAAAATCACTAAACGTAAATACCGGTCATGTGGACATGGTTCAAATGGCTCTGAGCACTATGGGACTTAACACCTGAGGTCATCAGTACCCTAGAACTTAGAACTACTTAAACCTAACTAACCTAAGGACTTCACACACATCCTTGCCCGAGGCAGGATTCGAACCTGCGACCGGAGCGGTCGCTCGGCTCCAGACTGTAGCGCCTAGAACCGCACGGCCACTCCAGCTGGCGAATAGTCTTCCTAAGGCCTTTAACACATTTTGCTGTTCGCAGGCGCTTGTATGAGCACTGTGTTTAGTTGTTGTACATGGCGCATTTCCTTTGCAACTTAAGTTTTATTTTCGTGTCCCCCCCCCCCTCTCATTCATGTTTTATTGCTGCATATTATTCTGCAGTAGTGGGATACATAATATCCTTAGTTAGAGTATTGTTTCTTACCAGCCAAAATTACAAAAATTTACCTGAAAGCTATAAAAATAAATAAATAAATAAAAATACAGGAATTCCAAAAAATTCCTGGGTTTATCCCGGTTTTCTCCCGGATGAAAAAATTCCCGGGTTTTTCCTGGATCTCCGGGTTGTCCTGTGTCGTAGACACCCTGATTTGTACAGGTGGTTACAAGAGTCGAGGAACATGAAAGGGAAGCAGTGGTTGGGAAGGGAGTGAGACAGGGTTGTAACCTCTCTCCGATGTTATTCAATCTGTATATTGAGCAAGCGGTAAAGGAAAGAAAAAGAAAAATTCAGAGTAGGAATTAAAATCCATGGAGAAGAAATAAAATCTTTGAGGTTCGCTGATGACATTGTAATTCAGTCAGAGACAGCAAAGGACCTGGAAGAGCAGCTGAACAGAATGGACATTGTCTTGAAATGAGGATATAAGATGATCAACAACAAAAGCAATACGAGGATTATGGAATGTAGTCTAATTAAATCGAGTGATGCAGTGGGAATTAGATTAGGAAATGAGACACTTAAAGTAAAAAACGTGTTTTCCTATTTGGGGAGCAAAATAACTGATGATGGTCGAAGTAGAGGGGATATAAAATGTAGACTGGCAATGGCAAGGAACGCATTTCTGAAGAAGAGAAATTTGTTAACATCGAGTAAAGATTTAAATGTCAGGAAGTGGAGTGTGGCCATGTATGGAAGTGAAACATGGACGATAAATAGTTTGGACAAGAAGAGAATAGAAGCCTTCGAAATGTGATGCTACAGAAGAATGCTGAAGATTAGATGGGTAAATCACGTAACTAATGAGGAGGTATTGAGAAGAATTGGGGAGAAGAGAAATTTGTGGCACACCTTCACTAGAACAACAGATCAGTTAATAGGACATGTTTTGAGGCATCAAGGGATCACCAATTTCGTATTGGAAGGCAGCATGGAGGGTAAAAATCATAGAGGGACACAGAGATGAATACACTGAACAGATTTAGAAGGATGTAGGTTGTAGAAGGTATTGGGAGATGAAGAAGCTTGCACAGAATAGAGTAGCATGGAGAGCTGCATCAAATCAGTCTCAGGACTGAAGACGACCACAACACCAAATCTATTCTCTTAAAGGTAGTGTGTATTTGGTAGCTATATATTGGTGGACAGTTTTCGATCTTCACAGCATTACTGGAAGTCCTGGTATGTATCCACTCTCAGGTATTAAGTTCCAACACTTATTGATAGCACAAAGGCAATGTCCTGGCAAGCATCAAAATCTTAATGAATGAATTGTGTCTAGGAAACCATTGTCTTTGTGGAGCATTCCAGTGTCCCCAACATTTTGACATATGAAACAGACCTTCCGCCCACATCCCTTCTTTACGGAAACTTGCTCGACAGTTTTCCAGAAACACAAATTCCCTGCAGTTAAGAAAGAATATTTGTTCATTTGTCCTTTCTTCTGTCAAAGAGATTGGCTAGTGTACAGATTTTCATTTTGATATTTATTTCTGGGATCGTATTCTAAATTCCTCATTTTTCCCCTTTCAAGAAAGTCAAGCATACATTCTTAGAATCAACCTTTTGTTAAAGTGTGAGAACCATCTAATCATAGGACTTCATCAAGCCTATATCTTCATCTGGTGAAAGGCTGAAGATTTAAATTTAGTTCACTGCCTAACTGGCCTACAAGTCTTTCTCCTCATCACTCTTCATCAGTTTTTCTTATTGAAGAGCTGTCTGAGAAATCTGTCTTCAAATTTACTACTTGGATCTCCTAGAATGTTCCCACAGGCTTTCTGCAACATTTTAAAACTGGGTGATCCCTCCTCAAAGATTTTAATGGGCACATACTATCTCTGAATTTCACTGTTCCATTTTCTGTAATGAATACAGTAACTTAATTTATCATACACTGTACAATTACATATTTCACTGACAAAGTCAACACCTTTACTTCGCATTAACAAGTTTCTGAACATGCAAGGGAGGGGAAGGAAGTCTGCAGTATTAGCAGATCATTATTAGTGATAAAAGTCTAATTTTCGGCCACATTTAATATTTACTCTGCAAATAAACTTACTGTTAATCCAATTCATCAAAGTGCACAGCATATCCTAATTTGAATCAAAATGATCTGCCTGTCAACATCTGTGGAGCTATGTACAGCTTCACAAAGTCTTAAATGAATATTGACTGCCTGCCACAACACAAAGCTTTGTTGCTTCTGTAATTTGCAAGCTACTGGGTACCATGACGACTTTGCTTTACAAACAGCCTGTGGATTATGTTTCTATTTGCAATATAAATGGGAGAACTGGTAAATCACAACAAATCATTGTGGTGATTACTTCAAAAACAGCCAATACATTTATGTACTATTTGTAGACAAAAACCAGTTTCATATGTAAGTTTGTTTTGTTTTTGGACCAGACACAGTGAAGCCCATCCAGTAACACATTTTTAAGTGAACGTAGGTACGACTTGGACTAATCAGAATGCTTTCTTAATAAAAGGCAAATGCCTTGGTGGACCATTTGGTGTTTTCACTCATTGCACAAAAGACCAATATTACGAAAATATTTTTATATACAAGTCAAGCTGAATGTAATGCTGATTGAAGTTTGTTCTCTCTATTTTATAAGATTCTCAGCAAAGAAATAGTTTTACACAAAATCACAGAAAATACTTCATGTATATCCAAATGAAGCATAATATTTACTCTTATAAAATATGTTTTATGTAGTGTTATTTTCAGTTATCAATTCTTGGATATTAACGTCGTCGTGTTCTGCAATATGAAGACTGGATTGATGCAGCTCTCAACACAAGCCTATGCAAAACTGTTGCATCCTATAACCAGTTGAACTTGCCAAACCTTTACCTCCATCTACAATCTTACTCCTCATGGTTTCCTCTCTCACAAAATGAACTGTTCCTTGATCCTTGAGGGTTTGTGATCAACCTATCCCATCTTTTAGTCAAGCTGTACTGTAAATTTCTTTTTCCTCCCATTTGATGCAGCATTTCATCATCAGTTAATTGATCTATTTCTTTACACAAATTGCAATAAAAAAGCACTTTTTGAATAAACAGCTTTGTTAACAAGATCTTGCAGCCTACAGGTAGCAAAATTCTGAGGCTCATATTTTTTTTCAGCTACATTCATAGATATTTAAAGACTACACGGAGAAAAACAGAAGTTGCATTTTGTAGGCTGGTGTTGCTAGCAAGACTTTGGAATATATGTGTTTATAACCCACTATTATTTCCTGATTTTTTCAACAGCTTGTTTTTATCTGGCCAGAGTTAAGAACCATATTTACTTCTCTTTCAGCTTTTTTACACTTTTTTTAAGAAACTCCAAAAGGTAAGAGTAAACTTCACACTTAAAGCTAAGAGTGTCACTGTAGCAGCTACGCCTGTACCAGAGGCCTGCAACCAGACTATCATAAATGCTGTTAGTATGCTTATTTACTTCCACTTTAGCAAGATTTAAAACTACTCTTTTTTAATGAAGCTATGTGATGTGAAACAATTGGTTACTACTAGTTTTAATTACTGTTTCTGAAATCAAATTGTTTTAAATTACTGTACGGTAAATCTAAATACAAATAAAATTGTTCATACGGAAATCTGCAGAGTCATTTAATTAAGCCCAGAAAACTGTAACACTGTAAGACAACACATATTTAGTAGTGCTGGAAAGCAAAAAAAGGAAAAATACTGGGAACAGGGTTTTTGTTTGCAGATGACTGAGTAGTTCTCTCTGGTACAAAGCAATATAGAGCTCTACGAGCAAGTGAATTAAAATGTAGAACTATGTCATTCTGGAGACATGACTCTGTAAAATGAAACAAATTATATGAAATGTTGCAAATAATGGTTACAAATGCCTTTTCAGTCTTTTTCACAAATTATTATGTTAACAGTAAGGAATAACGATCAGCACACTAAATGAAAATGAAGCAGCCTTAAGATTACATCAGCATATTAACTCAGTCACTAAAACATTCTGAGTAGTGCACAAGAAAAATGGAAAGAAGATTATAGTTTCAAATTTCACTGAAACAACACCTTTCGGTATGGCAAACAGGATCGGGAGGGGAAGGAGATGTCCTCTTTTTCAAAGAAATCTTACCCATTCACCTTACCGAATTTAGATGCGTATTTGAATCCCATTCCTCTAACATGAGAGGTAACTGCCTTAACTACTATGTCCCCATGTTCAGATAGAGAAACAGATGACGGTGGAAAACAAGTTAAATTGGAAACCCAACAAAAATCATAACTGATAGCTTCCATTGCCTTTCCAAGAAAAGGCATCAAAAGAAAAATTTAAACAATGTAAATGGAGAGATAGATAGATAGAACATATGGCCAACTGATGTCATGTACTGAAGTAAGATACAGAAAGCTGATTGAAGTCTGTGCAAAAGAAAAACTGGAATAAGTGGGGAATACATCATGTTTGTTCGAGTGACTTCTCTAATACGATTATTTCTGTTAGTGTGTTCCAAAACTTTTTCTTTACTTAGTTTTGTACTTGTGTAAAGTAGTTACGTTATTATTCTTATGCTCTAGAGACCTATTACATTTTTCTACCCAATACGGCGAGAGGAATGTGATGGTTGTGTCCAATGAAAAAATTAATTCAATGATGCAACTGTAATTTG
Source organism: Schistocerca gregaria (assembly GCF_023897955.1). NCBI lineage: Eukaryota > Metazoa > Arthropoda > Insecta > Orthoptera > Acrididae > Schistocerca > Schistocerca gregaria. The sequence goes on from NC_064923.1 coordinate 499,698,302, forward strand.
CAACAGTCATTCGATCATTTTGTTATTTTCAGTAGTTGTATTTGCTGTATCACCAGTAGCACCTTAGAATTTCAATCAGATAGAGAGCAGAAAGACTTATAAATTATCTTACCTCCAAGTAGGAATGTAACAAGACACGTCTCCTTTGGGATATATAGTCTTAGGCGTGAACCACTGGCAACGAATTCTACTATTGCTTCTGTGCGTTGTGCCCTCTGGAGGAATGGTAAGAACTGTTTTGCTTTATTTAAATCCTGGAAAAAGTTTTCAAAAAATTAGTCTTATCTGGATTGAAAGTCATTAAAGGACTGAATAAACACATAATGTAAAAAGTTCATGCCCACTACTAATTCCTACATTTTAGTGATATTCATAAAATATTTGCTTCATGTTACTTCAATTTTCTTCTCTAGATCCCTTAAATTGCAAAAGGCGTCTGTAACAACTTGACAATCTGTTATACATTCCAGTTTGACAAATGAAATGAATAAATTGCTAATGATAATCACCTACTGCGCATCCGTCGCTCTTCAACTATCAAGGTTTCCACTGTATGACTACATGTCTATGTTGCAACTCTAATTATTCACACACCAGCCAATGATGTGTACATGTATGAAGTTACAGTGACATCTGATCACGTCTCCTGGCTGATTCACTTTTTTTGTGATGCAGATTATATCTAACCACAGTCTGTTGGTAAGATGTAATGAGGTGGTATTCATGTGGCACATACTTTTACTTTCCTATTGTTGATCTTGCTCTCAAAACCATTACTCAAATTTATTCCCCATAACTGAGTTCCCTGACCATATCCATGCCTTGCTACATGCCACTGGAATTTCCTTCTGGGATACAATTAGGAGACCATGAATTTACCCAGCATCCATGACCTCTCGTTTTCGTCATTTAAAGCCATAGGTTACACATGTATAATTTAGTAGGTTTTACCAGTTCTCTACTCTTTCAATTCGGATTCTAAAGTCATGTAATGGTAGTCCGGGTCCACTGCCTCACCCACCGAAAGGTAACTTGCTGAAGTCCATCTTTCGTGTTGTTGCAGCTGCTGAGGTTTTCATTTTTAACACTGGGATAGTGTCAGCTCTAAACAAAGTGAAAGCTGGTTCCTGCTACACTGTTGCTCACAAACTTCAGCCTACTAAAATGTTAAATGGCCTCTGGCATTATTTTGGACTTGCCAGGGAGGTATTACTACAGTTCATGACATGACTGGCCACCCTGGGACTGTGTCAACAACATCCATCATTCTTATTAAAGGTGTCGCTTATGTAAATTATTTATTGCTTTAAGTTAACATCTTGACTCTGTCCTCTTCCAGTCGCCCACATTCTACAACCTATTACCGAACTTTTGTGATAAATGGCCCTTTATGACAATGTCAACATACTGCGCATTGCTTGTCTATCTCGATACGTCTCCCTCATCACTATGCCACACTGATCCTAGTTTCTTCACACGTCATCCCAACAGTCTTCATATTTACAAAAGACAGGACTTCCCGTTTTTAATTAGGCTTCTTTTGAATAATCCCTCTGCTGTATACAGGGTAGCAACCCGAACCTGTAACACCAACCTTCTCGTTCTCTGCTTATTCTCTTTAGGATAATCACAATTTTTGTGATACACTTACCAATTCTGACAAGTTGCTGTAAAACTCCTAACACTATAACTACAGCCTACTCAAACGATAAGTAAAGAAGGTGTGTAATCTGCTGAATATATTGAAAACTTTATGTGCTGTAACAACCAGTTTTCAAAGGACTTCATCAACACTTCAAGCAAACAATCTTCGTTTCACTAACCATTAAGGTGTCCTAAGTAATGCACATCAGACAGAACTCTAAGACAGTACTCACTACAAAATCTTAACTTTCCAGCCTGAAAGAATATTACTTCAAATTTACAGCTTTAGTACTACAAACAATAATTAACATTAGTTTACTTGCAAAGAAAACTTGCAACATAAAAAGATATGGTTAAATGACTCACAGCAACATCTCTCTGTATGAAACTGAAACCAGTTTTGCCTTACAATGAAGTGATTGTTACCATCAATTTTCCTGCAAAGTATGTTGGTCATTGAGAGTTCCAACATTACATGGAAAATGAAGTACCTCAGGAAAATAGCTGCCAGGTTGTGAAGGAAGGTCAGTTGTGGTCCCTTGCCCAAGTTATGGAGGAGGCTCTGCCAGCATCTGCTGAACATACTGAGTGCAACGGACTGCAAACCTCAACATTTGTTGGCACAAATAACCCATCTGTAGTCAGAGGCCATGCTCCATTCCTATAGCTGAATTCACACGAAAAGATGAAGCACTGCTCACTATTGGCAGCATTTTACCCAGTATTGATAAGGGTATTTTGCTTTGGAGTCAAATGGAAGGCTAAAGCTAGAGGTTCAGACAATGATCAGCATCTCTGATGAGGATTTCTTGAACTCTGCTATCATATAGTGACATAACCTGTATAATGTACACACATGGTAGGCATGTCTGCAGATATAGTCCTGCAAGTAGCCAGTGACAATTATCAAGGAGATGGTTAGTGGAACTGTCCAGGAGGCATCCAGCTAGCAGCCATCATGCAGTAGTGATCAGCCGTACAGGGTCACCTTTGGGCCAAAGGCACACCCTGATAACGGCAGACCTTCTCGAGCATCCATAAATGGTCAAATATCACCATAAATTTATGCTGAAATAATCTGAAACCTGTAGAACTAACAGAAACAAACAAAGTCCATGCCCTTTGGGACACTGAAAACTAGCAGTACTCTTCCGACTGTTCTGCCACAATCCATGCACACAATTGAATTTTTGTTTCTTAAATGTTCACGTTGCTGAAAGTAATACCTTTTCATGACTCTTTATGCTTTAGAAGTATTGATTAAAAAAGTTTAATACACACTGTAATTCTATGAAGATTACTAACAGCTGCACAAAACCATATTCCATCCCGAGATTCTGGAGTTGGCGGTCATGTGTGCATGTAGTGTGCTTCCTTGTGTGTATGAATAGTGTGTGTGTCTCTTCTGCTATTTGAGAGTGTGGCCGAAAATTTTATGGAAGGGTCTTAATTGTGCCTGTCTGCAACTTAATATGTCTTCTTTACGTCAAGTAGCAATCTATCTTTTCCTACACTGAAAATTTATGCCTGTATGGCAAGAGCTACCAGAATATATGACAATCTGTGCTAACACTGTTAAAGATTCTAATGACTTCATTAACTATATACAACAATTAAACACACAAAAACATACAACAACAAGTAATAGGGAGAGCCTAAAACAGGTTAAGTAATTTCAGATTGTACCACTGCAACAGGTAATATCTGATTAGCTTTTTAAACCACAAAAACAAATTCATACAATAACAGGCAAAAAATGTAAACTCTATTATCAAAAGTATCTTGATACGTATTAGTGGGCATTTATGCAAGGTGTGCATCTTTAGACTTTGGGTCTGCCTGAACTCTGCTGGGAAGACTTTCAATAACATGTCTGGATGAGTGTGAAGAAATAATTGCAGCCCTGTCTTCCTTAAGAGCCGAAAGCACAGAAGGTAGTGATGTTGGGCACTGGGGCCTGGAGTGAAGTTTGTGTTCTAACTCATCCCAAGTTGTTTCATTGGGTTGTGGCTGGAACTCAAGGCAGGGTGGGCCAGTCTGGTTCAGAACAGTTGCTGTCTGTAAACCAATGATGAGCGATTCCTCCTGCCAATTTCACGTAATATTTTACAACCACCACCTGAACTGTTCAATAGTCCTCCTTTGTCAAGAACATAAAAGTCTGCCTGGTCTTTGTTTGAATGGAAAATTTATATAAATGCTAAGGTCAGGATCTGACACTACCTCCATACTACAAAAAATATTGCAGTATTTTAAGGAAAGTCATTAAAATGTCCAGAAGTATGGAAGTCCTGAAAAATAAACAACACAGATAATAAGATTAAAAGTATATGGGATTGTCAAACAGGAGAAAGGACAGCCAGCCAGTGTACAGCATACCAAACAGTCAAGTTCCACAAGTACTTTTAACAAACACTTTCTAAATGGAGGAGCAAAAAACGGGATACAATGGTTCAGTTGAAGAAGAAAGAGGATATATTAAAAATGTCATTCCATAGAACTTCATGTTACTAGCAGCAGTACCAACATCCTCCACTGAAATTAATAGAATTCTAAAAAGCAGGAGTCCTCATACGCTATTGACAGAATTTCAAACATAATTCTGAAAAGTTGCTCTAACTTAATAAGAAATGTCCTCAGTGATATTGGTAACGCATCATTGGCATAGGGAATCTTCCAGACAGCTTAAAACATATAATTTTACACCTCTTCATTAACACAGTGGGTGACTAAAGAGGCTTAAACAACAATCATCCAGTTTCCTTACTGACGTCTTTAGCCAAACAAAATATTTGAAAAAGTAATGTACTTAATAGCAGTCTCACACTTTAGTGGAAACAATTTACTTGGCATATCCCAGTTAGGATTCCAGAAGGGCTACTCAACTAAGAATGCCACTTTATACAGTCACTCATCAAATAGTACACACCTTAAATAATAAAATACCGGCAGTTGGCATTTTTTGTGCACTTTCCAAGGCATTTGTGTAGATCATGTAACTATTAGAAAATTAGAAATAGGGTGGAACTGATGGTTTTATGCACAGCTTATTTGAATCGTACTTAAGAAATGGAATGCAAAAAATTGTGATGAATAATTCACTGTGGAAAAATCACAATGAGTCCCGCAGGGTTAATTTTGAGTCCAGTTCTGTTCCTGATATATATGAATGACATTCTACTTAACTTTCAACAAGCAGAATTTGTTATTTTTTGCAGATGATATTAGAGTTGCTACTGCAAAACCCATTATAGGGAAAGCAAATGAAGAGATTGTAAATAATATTTTCGAAACAATTAGAAATAATTATAATATAAAGAACAAAGATTCCAACACTTACCAAGCGGGAAAGCGCCGGCAGACAGGCACATGAACAAAACACACAAACACACACACACACACACACACACACACACACACACACACACACACACACACAGAATTACTAGCTTTCGCAACCGATGGTTGCTTCTTCAGGAAGGAGAGGGAAAGACGAAAGGATGTGGGTTTTAAGGGAGAGGGTAAGGAGTCATTCCAATCCCGGGAGCGGAAAGACTTCCCTTAGGGGAAAAAAATGACAGGTGTACACTCGCGCGCCCGCACACACACACACACACACACACACACACACACACACACACACACACACGTCCATCCGCACATACATAGACACAAGCAGACATAGGCGGCAACTTTAAGTTAGCGGAGGTTGAGGCCTGGCGGATATCGAGAAGACAGGATATACTGAAGGGCGAGTTTGATGTGGGTTTGATGTGGACAGATGTGTGCAGCTGGCCTAAAATCCTGCCCCGAAATGAGATCCATCCTTCATGAAATCCTCCCCACTCCACCAAGAGTGTCTTTCCGCCGTCCACCTAACCTTCGTAACCTCTTGGTTCATCCCTATGAAATTCCCAAACCACCTTCCCTACCCTCTGGCTCCTACCCTTGCAACCGCCCCCGGTGTAAAACCTGTCCTATGCACCCTCCCACCACCACCTACTCCAGTCCTGTAACCCGGAAGGTGTACACGATCAAAGGGAGAGCCACGTGTGAAAGCACCCACGTGATTTACCAGCTGACCTGCCTGCACTGTGACGCTTTCCATGTGGGAATGACCAGCAACAAACTGTCCATTCGCATGAATGGACACAGGCAGACAGTGTTTGTTGGTAATGAGGATCACCCTGTGGCTAAACATGTCTTGATGCACGGCCAGCACATCTTGGCACAGTGTTACACCATCCGAGTTATCTGGATACTTCCCACCAACACATCCGAACTCCGGAGATGGGAACTCGCCCTTCAGTATATCCTCTCTTCTCGATATCCGCCAGGCCTCAACCTCCGCTAATTTCAAGTTGCCGCCGCTCATACCTCACCTGTCTTTCAACAACTTCTTTGCCTTTGTACTTCCGCCTCGACTGACATCTCTGCCCTTACTCTTTGCCTTTAAATATGTCTGCTTGTGTCTGTGTATGTGCAGATGGATGTGTGTGTGTGTGTGTGTGTGTGTGTGTGTGTGTGTGTGTGTGTGTGTGTGTGTGTGTGGGGGGGGGGGCGCGAGTGTACACCTGTCCTTTTTTCCCCCTAAGGGAAGTCTTTCCGCTCCCGGGATTGGAATGACTCCTTACCCTCTCCCTTAAAACCGACATCCTTTCGTCTTTCCCTCTCCTTCCTGAAGAAGCAACCATCGGTTGCGAAAGCTAGTAATTCTGTGTGTGTGTGTTTGTGTGTTTTGTTCATGTGCCTGTCTGCCGGCACTTTCCCGCTTGGTAAGTCTTGGAATCTTTGTTTTTAATATATTTTTCCCATGTGGAAGTTTCTTTCTATTTTATTTACATTATAATATAAAGAAAATTATATAAAAAAATTATAAAGTAAATGGTGTTTTCAAAAGAATTACGAAGTTGCTCTCACAAAATGGACTCTCCCTAAATTGCGGAAAAACACACACACACACACACACACACACACACACACACACACACACACACCCCTGTACAACAAACAGAGCCATAACAGCAACTAATGTAGCACAATAAGCAGGAGTCAAATGGGATAGAATACTTCAAACCTTTGAATATACATACTGACGAAAACTTGCACTGGAAGAAGCATATTACTAAGCCTCCCAAACAATGAAATTCATCTACTACTGCTCTTTATACCACTGCTTAGTGAAACAAATTAACCTTTTGCCATATTTAGCATTATTTCCACTCAATAATGTATTGTGAAGTAATTTTTCTGGGGTAACTCACCACTCTCAAAGAAAGTACTGAGTGCACAAAAGTGCGCACTAAGAATAATATGTGGTATTCACCCACAGATGTCACACAGGTACCTCTTATCTCTTTGAGGAGATAACTTTCACTATGCTGTCACAATACATACATTCACTAATTAAAATTGTGATTTGGGTACAAAGTGACATCCAGTGTTTCCAGTTGTTAGTGCAGCCATAGGTACATCACAAGCTTAAATTGTGAAAGGATGAGGAAGGAAATCATCTATGTCTTTTTATCAAAGGAAGGTCATGGTATTTGCATGGAGCAATTTAGGGAAATTGCGCAGAACTGAAATCTGGATGGCCAGACAGGGATTCGGATCATGATCATGATCATGATCATCATCACCACCACCACCACCACCACCACCACCACCACCCAAAATATGAGTCCAGTGTGCTGACCATTGTGCCACCTTGCTCTTTCACATTTTTCAATTGCAGGCGAGCACTGTAGTTCAAACACTATAGCTTTTAGGCATTTTACATTACATTTTGGCAATCTGCAGGCTGTGTGCTGGAAGAGTGTTGTACGACAAGACTATATAAGGTCCAATGAGTGAGCAGATGTAGTAGTAAAAATACAGACAAGAAAATTTCGCATAAATGATAAAATGAAAAATAATGTGAAATCTGTAATTTTTAACAACAAAGTCACAAAATTTTGGGTTTTGCCTGTTCAATGTAAAAATTATATAAAACCGAGGGTGGCAAGTTGACTACTATTGGTAACTGATAAGTTAGTGAATAATGAAATTGGATTGACCTTTTTTTCTCAGGGCTGAGAATTTTGTAAAATCTTAAAATGACATATGATTTCCCGTGTGGCTCTAGATGTGATATCAAAAGAAAATACTATGTTTCCGACTACCTCCATTCTGGTAACAGTTCTTCACCCCCATGTCATTTTCAGACACCTTCGCACAAACTGCTGTGCAAAAAAATATGCGTAATTTTGACAATCTTTAACAATATGCATCTACCAACTACATATTTTCATTGTACAAAGGTGTCAAACCTGGCACTTTACTTGTACAAACATGTAAATCAACATAATGCCCGACTACTTTTCATTTAATTAATTACAATTTTGTTAGATAGAGTGTAGTATATGAATATTCTGTGTTAAAATAATTTTTGGAACTAAACTGAGGATTACAGGTTTTCATATTTCAACATAGCTAGTACATAATTATAACTTATAAATAACTTAATTATAGAAAGCAACTATGAAGTTCAAAGAAATTCAATCTTATCAGCAAAGACTTTACATTTTTAAGTTGTGTATGGAAATGATTTTTTCAAGATGGAACAGTTCCTTATTGATGTGGGGGCCATGTATGGTGCAGTAAATGTCAAATTGCCACCTCATCCAATAACTATTTCAATAAATTTAAAGGAAACAGGTGACCGTCTGCTTAAAGCTTTTCTGAAGAGGTGAGGAATGTTTTCAGTGACAGAGGAGGGGCACCAACATTCAAAGAAGTGATTGACAATGTAAAATAAATTACTAGGAGTGACTACACATTAACAGTCAAGGAGGACAGTATAACGATAGTTGAGTTTTGGGCACCACAGTTTTCGGGGATGAGATTAAAGAAGTAGAGAAAATATTAAACAAGAAATTATTGGAGGAAATATTAAACAAGACATTACCGTGTTTCGATTTATTCAGCACTGTGCAAAACATCATGTTTCTTGGTGAAAGAGGTCCAAACACTGGAGCAGCATTTCGTCAATATAAGGGGCTCTCACACTCAGTGCACATACTCAACATTGTGCACGAATGCACAACTCTAAGACGTATCAATGATAAGGAGAATGATTTACCGTGATTACTAAATTCTTGTCAAGCTTTCAACTGTTTTTTAAAAAAGATCTGGCCTTCAGAACCACCTGCAGGAATTGAGAGGAAATTTGGACACACAATGGGATACCAAAGTAGAAATTTTTGAGTCAATTAAATTTCAGGGGTTTGAAGTTCTAGCAATTCTGTCAGAGATACATCAAAAAAATTTAATTGATTCTGGTGACGAAATGTTTGATGACAATAAGCTTTCCAACACGATTTAAAAATGTTTGCTGTTCCCAATAAGAACATTTAACTTCGAAGTCAGATTTGTAAAATATTATGAAACTACATGATGATGATCTGTGAAGTGCCTAACCAAACCTTTACCATGTGTGACAGTAATATTATTCTGCAACAGGCTGTTTCCGATATGGACAGGGACAGTGGGGAGCATTGTCTCTTGTAATCTGTCTGCTGTAATTTACATGATTGCTGACCTAATACTCTTAGCACTCGCATCAAAGTGTCTGAGCTGCTGCAGTGAGCACTCCACAGAGCTGCTTTATGACACTCACTGCACCTTACTTGGTCCACAGAGCAATAAGGAACTCCACCACCTCATGTAATTAATCTCCACATGCAACTTCAAAAGGTAAAATAACTTTGCTGACAAGATTCACGAGTTTTTTTGTTTTTTTTTCTTTTTTTTTAAAAAAAACCTTCAAATACCTACAGATATGGAACTCATGGATGCAGATAAGTATCTTGTAGATGTGGATAGCATTTATTGCATCCAAGTTGACTTCTACCTACTGAAGTAAACAGGAGTGCAGTCCTGACTTCATACATACACTACAATGGTCATGCCCAAAGGTGGACATGAGCCGCATTGAGCCGCACTGTACTACCAATCAAATGGCAAGTCCTTGAACAACAGTTTAACTAAAAGTTATTTTTCAGCATTACCTAGAATAAACTATAATTTCCAGTAGCAGTATCATATGCTGGAGAATTTTAGCCCTCCGTCCACCCACCTCTATCCAGCATGCACTGCCCAAAGAAAACCCAGATAAGAGTATGTGTTGCACGCACAAAAGGATTTAACTTAGAGGTACCCCTTCCTACATTGATTTTGCAATGATAAATACTACAGCCACCTTTGAACTATTCTGTCTCAAGTGTTGGACACTTTTCAACAAGTACTGGAGTTTGCAAGACCATACAACAACACAGATAAATCAACTAAATGCAGTCTGAATACTAACTGATTATCTCTTGATTCTTCACTGACGTGCTTAAAAAATCATCATTTATATGTGGATGAACATAAAAACTGACGTGTGTGCACAGCTTGACTACTTCTGAAAACATTGCTCCACACACTCGTCTTTGGCATTTTTGACCAGTTCAACTATGACCAAAATCTAAAGAACTACTGATCATCAGGCTTTTCTATTCTGCAGTCCATGGTGAAAATGTAGTCTTAAAAAAAAAAAAAAACCACACACAATGTTAAAATAAGATACACTGCTCTTACACAGCACTAAGTGTGATAAGTCCTGCAAAGTCTCAAGATCAAATATGTCTCCACAGAAGAAAAATCACTCTATTCACCAGGTGGGCATTAGGAATTTAACAGTTATATACCTGTAATATTTACACCCTTTCTTTTTCTTTTAATTTATAATCTGATGCTTCTGACACAAAAAAGGTTCTAACTTTTCAAAACACTTAAGACTTATTAGAGACATGAGCCGTACAACAGTGCATTTGAGAATTTAATGCTGGATGTAATACGCATGTACTCACCCCAGACACGTCTGCCACACGATGATTTGGTATATTTTTCTTAGAATGCAATCCATTGCCAGACTTCGCTGCCTTCATTTCTGCTGCCAGCAGTTCATCATAATGAGAAGATCGCTGGTCATCATCTTGGCGATACCTGACTACGGTGGCCAGACCTTTACTAACCATTGCCTCTGCAACATTCCTTAAAAATAAATAAATAAAATAAAATCAAACAACAGGCTCATACGAAGAGTCTTTTAGATAAACAGATGTGTGAAAGTATATCATTCCCATGTCTTCCAATCAAGGACAGAACGAAGTCCCAATGATATGCTGAGCTCGTAATCGTAAGAACAAAATAATGTGTTACTAATAAAACTGAAATAAAAACAAAACATTGTACCAAGTTACTGAATAATTGGCTCTTAAAATTAAACTAATTTTATTACTGTTACAATGTTTTCACTACGGACAGGCAGAAATCAGGCTTGAAATACACCTTATTCCAGAAAATGCTAAAAACTCATATGGATTGCATTTTGCCCTCCCAAAAAATTTCCAATTCCAACAGCGTTGTCGCAGTGATAACACCTGTTTCCACTATATAGATCAAAGTAGTTAAGCGCTGTCGGGCTGGGCTAGCATTCGGATAGGCGACCATCCGGTCTGCCGAGTGCTATAGGCAAGCAGGGTGTACTCAGCCCTTGTGAGGCAAACTGAGGTGTTCTTGACTGAGTAGTAGCAGCTCTGGTCTCATAAACTGACAAACAACTGGGAAATCAGCATGCTCACCACAGGCCTCTCCATGTCCACATCCAGTGACACCTGTGGGCTGAGGATGACACGGCAGCCGGTCGGTACTACTGGGTCACCATGGGCTGTTTGGACGGTGCTTTTATATATAATAGAGGGAAACATTCCACGTTGGAAAAATATATCTAAAAACAAAGATGATGTGACTTACCAAACAAAAGCACTGGCAGGTTGATACACACACAAACAAATAAACACATACATACACACAAAATTCAAGCTTTCGCAACAAACCGTTTCTTCATCAGGAAAGAGGGAAGGAGAGGGAAAGACGAAGGGATGTGGGTTTTAAGGGAGAGGGTAAGGAGTCATTCCAATCCCGGGAGCAGAAAGACTTACCTTAGGGGGGGAAAAAAGGACAGGTATACACACGCACGCGCACACACACGCGCACGCACGCACACACTTGTAAAGGCAAAGAGTTTGGGCAGAGATGTCAGTCGAGGCAGAAGTACAGAGGCAAAGATGTTGTTGAAAGACAGATGAGGTATGAGCGGCGGCAACTTGAAATTAGCGGAGGTTGAGGCCTGGCGAATAATGAGAAGAGAGGGTATACTTAAGGGCAAGTTCCCATCTTCGGAGTTCTGACAGGCTGGTGTTAGTGGGAAGTATCCAGATGACTCGGACGGTGTTGTGCCAAGATGTGCTGGCCGTGCACCAAGGCATGTTTAGCCACAGGGTGATCCTCATTACCAACAAACACTGTCTGCCTGTGTCCATTCATGTGAATGGACAGTTTGTTGCTGGTCATTCCCACATAGAAAGCTTCACAGTGTAGGCAGGTCAGTTGGTAAATCACGTGGGTGCTTTCACATGTGGCTCTGCCTTTGATCGTGTACACCTTCTGGGTTACAGGACTGGAGTAGGTGGTGGTGGTGGTGGTGGTGGTGGTGGTGGTGGTGGTGGTGGTGGGAGGGTGCATGGGACAGGTTTTACACGGGGGGCAGTTACAAGGGTAGGAGCCAGAGGGTAGGGAAGGTGGTTTGGAGATTTCATAGGGATGAACTAAGAGGTTACGAAGGTTAGGTGGACGGCGGAAAGACACTCTTGGTGGAGTGGGGAGGATTTCATGAAGGTTGGATCTCATTTCAGGGCAGATGTTTTTAGATATATTTTTCCCACGTGGAATGTTCGCCTCTATTATATTCATATCATTAATTTGAACCCAACAATTACGTTTGTTATTGTCACTGTTGCATTTCGAAATCTTTTCTGTCGTCTTATTTTCTCTTTCTGTCTTTGCCAGTAGTTTCACTTTGTATTCACCTCCTCCTTTTTACCGTAATCTACTATACAATTTTATCCCGCCTATATATACTCAATAATACGTAACCCACTTCCAAACCATAACAAAAAAAAAATTCCGCTTTTAACACAACCGCTGCTATAAAATCCACCGTTTCTAGTTCACAAACAGTTCCTTTCACCTATTAAACAACCATTTCAGCTATACGGAATATAGTATGCTTTAGCTACATTAATAGCAAAATCCCATTTCACCTTAATTGCTTGCTGGAACACACGCCGCATGTTCAACAATATAAGGAGCAAAAATAGTTACTGAATGTTTCATGAGTAAAACTTTTAAAGCTGACAAGAAAAATTGACACACATAATATATAGGTAAGTTTGCTGCGGATCTCCTACTATATCTAGTTTTCAAATTAAAATAATTTTTAACACAATGTTAACTCAAGTATTTGAACTTCACTGACTTCATAAACCTGATGCACAAGACAGACATAAGCCACAACTCCACACAGTGCTGCAGCTATAGGATCAAGTGTGGCATGTTGCGGTCAAATGCCAAAAAGTATAATTTATTTGAGGCTGGAAGGAGAGAGGGCTCTCTTTAAAACAATTTTGATCACTAGCTTCATTTTGTACATATAAATATATAACCTAAAATGCACTGAATATAAACTTGCCAGTGACCACATTTTTCAGCATGGATTTCTCTATATATGTTTTTGTACTTACTTAATTTTTTAAATATCAAAATGACTATAAGTATTATCGAAAAGAGAGCTAGTTCATTATCGAACTGGCCTTGTAACATCAACCAAAACAGCCTTGCTGTGCTGATCCCGAGAATGGCCGAAAGCAAGGGGAAACTACAAGCTGTAATTTTTGCCAAGGGCATGTGGCTCTACTTTATGGTTAAATGAAAATGGCATCGTCTTAGGTAATATATCCTGGAGGTAAAATCGTCCCCAGATCGGATCTCTGGGTGCAGACTACTCAAGAAGACATCGTTACCAGGAGAAAGAAAAGGGGCGTTCTACGGATCGCACTGTGGAATGTCAGATCCCTTGATCGGGCAGGCAGGACAGAAAATTTCGAAAGGGAAATTAATAGTTTTAAGATAGATATTGTGGGAATTAGTGAAGTTTGGTGGCAGGAGGAACAGGACTTCTGGTCAGGTGAATACAGGATCATAAATACAAAATGAAACAGGGATAATAAGGAGTAGGTTTAATAATGAATTTAAAAAAATAGGAATGTGGATATGATATTGTGAACAGCATAGTGAACACATTATTGTAACTAAAACAGATATTACCATATCTCGAATCTAAGCAGCATCTGAAAAATGAGACTCGAAGTCAAGGAAAAAAAAAATTTTCCCGAATCTAAACCGCACCTGAAATTTGAGACTTGAAATTCAAGAGAAGAGAAAAGTTTTAGGTCGCAACTCCAAATCGAAACAGAGTTGGTCCATAGTAATATGAGACACAATTTAGGTCGAATGAATGACAATACAGCTACAGTAGTTTGGTTCAAGTCGTAAGCATAGCAGTTAAGCTTTACCACGTAGCCATCGCTATGCGTCAGGTGCTCCGTCCGTATTTATACGGGTACCCTTCCTTTTTCACGTGCTTCGTCTGGTTTGAATTGATTGCTTATTTTTTCTTTGATCTGACAAGTGCCGTTCTCTTTGTTATAGGTGTTTACATCACTCTAAGCTGAAAATGCATTACTGTACTGTGTCATGCATTGTTCGTCGCATTCTGATGAGTGTTTACGACCTGCCGCCGCTCGCGGCATGACTTGCTTTTGTGCGCGCTACTGCCGCTTAAGATTTTTTTTTTTTTTTTTTAAAAAAGAGGGAGGAATCGCCTCATTAGCGAAACAATGGCAAGAGACTGCTAGTTATTTTATTTGCTGCTTTCTTTGATAATGATCAACAATAATAGACTGCATATGATAGAAGATGTTCTGAACGAGAGTTGAGCGAAAATTTTTCTCCGTTTGAAAATCTTTGCAGACACCTCTTTCGTACATTACATTCTGCACAGAAATTAGAGTTGTCTTAGATTTAAAAATCTAGTAAATTGCCGTGCTTCATTTCTGACTGTATCACTATTAGGCATAAGAACAATATGAATATAAACATGACATGATATGTATATTCTTCCGCGTTCGCTGTGGTCTCACTCTAGTTTCGTAGTTTATTCGGCAGACAGGATTTAAAAGAGATAGCAGCAAACACGAAAGAATACATGGCAAAACGTTTATATTCATATTATTCTTATGGTAAAGAGAATACTGCATATGATTCATAATTCATAAAAGTTCCTATTTGCAAGCATCTCTTCTCACATGTAGGAAAAAATTCAGAACGTAGAGTTGGCCATGTTGACAAACATCCCAAACAGTCTTACCAGTCGGATTTTCGTAGTACATTGAAATGCTGCTACATTCAAAGATGAACAATATGGAATTTGTATTTACTTTGTTGGATAATGCAATGGTCAAAACTCGGGTCGAAGAAAAAAAAGCTCGTCTTCCACTTTTTTTTTTAGTTTATTTTATTTACTGACACAGAGATTTTGGCTCCAGTATTTATCTTTGTGCCTGCAAAGCATGCCTTTGTAGCGCTACATATATTTGACGGCAGAAGTTAGTTGTGGCGGCACCTACCAACATTTTTCAGAACTTCCGCTTACTTTGCACTCGATTCTAAGCCACAGGCGGTGTTTTGGATTACAAAAACCGGAAAAAAAGTGAGGCTTAGATTCGAGTAAATACGGTAAGCCCACACCCACCACAATAGTACAAGTTTATATGCCAACTAACTCTGCTGATGAGGAGGGGATTATGGAAATGTATGACACGATAAAAGAAATTATTCAGACAGTGAAGGGAGATGAAAATTTAATAGTCGTGGGGGACTGGATTCAGTAGTAGGAAAAGGAAGAGAAGCAAAAGTACCAGGTGAATATGGACTTGGGGAAAGGACTGAAAGAGGAAGCCACCTGGAAGAATTCTGCACAGAGCATACTTTAACCATTGCTAACACTTGTTTTAAGAATCATGAAAAAATGCTGTATACATGGGAGAGACCTGAAGACACTGAAAGGTTTCAGATTGATTATATAATGGTATGACAAAGTTTCTGGAACCAGGTTTTAAATTTTAAAAGACATTTCCAGGGGCAGATGTGGACTCTGATCACAACCTATTGATTATGAACTGCAGAGTAAAACAGAACAAACTACAAAAAGGCAGAATTTTAAGGAGATGGGACCTAGATACACTGAAAGAACCAGAGACAGCTGAGAGTTTCAGAGGGAGCATCAGGGAACAACTGACAATAACAGGGGAAAGAAATACAGTGAAGAAGAATGGGTAGCTTTGAGAGATGAAATAGTGAAGGCAGCAGAGGATCAAGTACATAAAAGTCAAGGGCTAATAGAAATCTTTTGGTAACACAAGAAATACTGAATGTAATCTATGAAAAGAGAAAACATAAAAACACTATATATCAAGCAGGCGAAAGGGAATACAAATGTCTAAAAAATGAGATTGAGAGAAAGTACAAAATGACTAAGCAGGAAAGGGTAGAGGACAAGTGTAAGGGTGTAGGAGCATATATCACTAGGGGTAAGGTAGATGCTACCTACAGGAAAATTAGAGAGACCTTTGGAGGAAAGAGAACCAGCTGCACGAATATCATGAGCTCAAATGGAAAACCAGTCCTAAGCAAACAAGGGAAAGCAGAAATGTGGAACGAGTATAGAGAGGGTCTATACAAGGGAAATGTATTTGAGGGCAATGTTATGGAAATGGATGAGGACATAGATGAAGATGAGAAGGGAGATATGATACTGCATGAAGAATTTGCCAAAGTGCTGAAACACTTAAGTTGAAACAAGGCTCTGAGAGAAGACAATATTCCATTAGAGTTACTGGTAGGCTTGGGAGAGCCAGCCATGACAAAACTCTTCCACCTGGCGAGCAAGATGTATGACGCAGGTGAAATACCCACAGACTTCAAGAAGAATATAATAATCTCAATTCCAAAGAAAGCAGGTGGTGACAAATGTGAAAATTAAAAAAAGTCACGGTTGGAAAATACTAACACAAATCCTTTAGGAAAGAATGGAAAAACTTATAGAAGCCGATCTCGGGGAAGATCAGTGTGGCTTCAGCAGAAATGTAGGAACACAAGAGACCATACTGACATGACTTATCTAAAAAGATAAGTTAAGGAAAGTCAAACCTATGTTTATAACATTTGTAGTCGACTAGGAGAAAGCTTTTGACAATTTTGATTGTAATACTCTATTTGAAATTCTAAAGGTAGCAGGGAAAATACAGGGAGCAAAAGGCTATTTACAATTTGTACAGAAACCAAATGGCAGTTATAAGAATTGAGGGGCATGAAAGGGAAGCAGTGATTGAGAAGGGAGTGACAAGTTTGTAGACTATCCACAATGTTATTCACTCTGTATATTGAGCAAGCAGTAAAGGAAAAAAAATTGGAGCAGGAATTAAAGTCAGGGAGAAGAAAAAAACTTTGAGGTTTGCTGATGACATTGTAATTCTGTTAGAGACAGAAAAAGGGTTTGAAGAGCAGTTAAACACAATGGACAGTGGCTTGAAAAGAGAATAAAGCAACGTAAGGATAATGGAATTTAGTCTAATAATTACATCCGGTGATGCAGAGAGAATTAGGTTAGGAAACAAGACACTTAATGTGGTAGACAAATTTTGCTATTTGGGAAACAAAATAACTGATGAAGGCTGAAGCAGGGAGGATATAAAATGTAGATTGGCAATGGCAAGCAAAGCATTTCTGAAGAAAAGAAATCTTAACACTGAGTACAGATTTCAAGGTCAGGAAGTCCTTTCTGAAAGTATTTGTATGGAATGTATCCTTGTATGAAAGGACGATAAATAATTTGGACAAGGAGAGAATAGAATCTTTTGAAATGTTGTGCTACAGAAGAATGCTCAAGATTAGATGGGCAGATCACAGAACTAATGAGAAGGTAATGAATAGAACTGGGGAGAAGAGAAAATATGTGGTGTGACCTGACAAGATGAAGGGATTGGTTGGTAGGAAACATTCTGAGGGATCAAGGGATCACCA